>NW_026571133.1:36587853-36817353 GCF_026225935.1 Boleophthalmus pectinirostris
CAAATCGCTTTGAGACATTTTCATTATTCACTATTTAAATTCACCAACACTTTCTTGTCTAATAATGAGTGGTAGTAGTCCTGATATAAAACCCTAATTTGTACCCCATTTTTTATTCCAATCCATCCAATCAGTACTACGCTGACTGATTGGAAATGGCCAAAAAAAGAAAAAGAAAATATCTCTTGAAATTCACCGTATTCCTTTGAGTACCAAAATTCACTTATCCCTCTTCAGGAATTTACAGAGAGGCAGTGTGGACTTGATTTGCCCCCCTTGATTCATTCAGGGACGTAGCAGATACCCCCTCTGATGGAAGCCATCTCCGGTGAGGATAGCATTTTTGCTTTCGAAGCCTCTCCAATCTCCTCTACTCCAACTCATGGGACCTGACCTTTATGAAATCACGGAAGAGACATTTCACCTCAAAGAGTATCCCATTCCGCGCCAATGTTTCTTATTTTGGGTCTGCCTCTGTGACCCGAGGTTAGAGCTGCAAATTGGCACTGCACACTTTAAATTAGGGCTTTATCTCCCAGGTGACACTCCTGACTTTGGAACAAAAACTTTCCGAAGCTAATTGATACTTCTCGGTGCACGTACATTAGCAAACACAGCCCCATAGTTTTTAGATTAGTTTTAAATTTAAATTTAAAGAAAAAAAATACTAAATGAGGCAAAATAAAGGGTCTATATTAAACTTTTTTCTGAGCTATGTTGTAATGTTGTTTCTTCATCAAAATCTGGAGTTGTGTTGTGTTTAATTCACTCAAACCCTGCAAATTTAGGCTGAGTTCTTCTCTCAAACTGAAATTGTGATGTCATATGGTAATACAGGAAGTGCTGCACTGTGTTTTTAAACTCCATACACCTTCACTAGAATCATTTGGATGGTTTCAGCCCTGGACTTGCCAATCCCTACTCAACTAAAGGTAAAAGGAGCTGTTAATTTGAAAAAGGTTGGACAGAACATTTTGAGCTTTAGAGATGTAGACAGACGAATAATAAGAGGATTACTCAAACATGTGAATAAAACCAAGCACAATTCCAGGTATGTTTTTAATGAGATAATAGCATTATAACATCACAAGAGTACTGTTAGTGTAATATGGGACCTGAGTGAGAGTGTCCTGTCTGAAGTGGTTTTCTGAATTTTTCATGCATGTGGTGATCTAAGTATGTTATATTTTAGCAATTATCATATTTTTCAGACTATAAGTTGCACTTTTTTTCATGGTTTGGGTGGTCCTACGACTTATACTCCAGTGCGACTTATATATTAAAATTTTCACACTGACAGCTGTGAGAGGGCGCTGTAGGCTTGTGTGTCAGTATCTGCTACTCCTGTACCACTGTCACTCAAGTAGTGAAATATGCAGCCAAAACGGTAATCGAGCAGCATAAAGAAAGTTTGGAGTGAGCGAGAAAGTTGTGAGGGACTGGTGGAAAGCGGGGATGGAGAACACAGCTTCACGGCAACCTGGAGGATGAGACATGCAACTTTCCTGGAAGTCATTGGATGGATTGATAAAGCCTGGACTTCAATGACAACCGAAACCATTCTGTCAGGATTCAGAAAGGCCAGAATAATTCTAACTGGAACTGATGCCAAGTCTGACGACAGCTACGCAGAAGAGGAAGCGGCGCTCTGTTTACTTCTGGAGGTCGTGCAACTGCTCAGAAGTGACACCGAGGATGAAGAATTCAATGGATTTAGTGATTTGGAGTGAGATGGAAAGTTTGATAAACTTGTTCCATTCTGTTGTTTGTGCTATAGTTATCTGAATAACTGTTCATATGTGATGTTAACAGCCTGTTGTTCTCTATTCTATTTTTATTACTGTAACCTGCCTTTCAAGATGAAATGTCACCCAAAAAGTGTGACTTATACTCCGGAGCGACTTATAGTCTGAAAAATACGGTAATATCTCATAGAAGTGCAAGACTCTTCTTTAACAGTTTGATTTTCAACAACAGTAGCTCAGTTGATGTTTGTCGTCTGATCTGAAGGTTGACAGTTCGAATCCTGCTCTCGACATAAACGTTGGTCAGTCATTGGTAGAGATGTCAGATCCACTGGCCCACAGGTTGACATTGCAATTCCAGCTCGCACAGATGAATGCTGTTGTTGGGTCTTTAGGCAAAACATTTAACCAACCTCGCCCCCTGTGTCTGTGTACACTGGTGCGTGAATGTGTGTGTGAATGGGTGCTTGGTTCCTAAATCTAGGCTCAAAACGGTTCTGTTTAACTGTGTGACTGAAAGTTTTTATTCTGCACTAATGTTAATTTTATGATGTTTTGATTTGTTTTTATTTTATACAGATAAACTTGCCTTAATGTAAAGAGCTCTGAGTGCCTTGAAGGTAGAAAGCGCTATATAAAAATGTGGCAATTTACCATTTACTATAACAAAAAGGGTAAGAGCAAAAAAATGTTGGCTAACGCTATCTTCTAGCTGTAATGTCATTTGAGTGGGACTTGTTTAAATCAGATTGAGTAGTGACTCTAGTTAGCTGCACCTCCCCAGGGAAAGTAGAATTGATGTAGTCATAATTTCAGATCGAGGGCCTGGGCCTATATAACTCTTTTGCCGTTTATGAAAGAAATCTCCAAACGTGTGACCTACAAATGTGGATTGTATTATCATTATTTGTTCGGAATTGGTTCCACAGACTTGTCGTATTAATCTTATGGTTTAAAGTCTTTTCAACTGACAGCAGTCACATTTTTGGAGTTGAATAATGGCACCACTTTCTGAAGCTATTGTGACAACGTAATTTCACTTTTGTTTATTTATGCTAACAGAGAAGACATTAAACTTTGTGACAGTTTTTGTTAATAAATAGTCTGTTAGTCCGTTAATAAATTTGAATAGTCTGTTAATAAATTCTAATTCCTAATATGGACCTGGCTCCAAATTTGCCCCTATAACCGCTAGCATCTTAAGCTTCATTTGACTGGAGTTGAACGCTGTGGGTGACATTACACTCCCTTTGTCTGCGCCTTTGTACAAGCCACATGTGGCTTTTTCATCCTTCTGTTTTGGCTTCATATGACTTTGTAGTATTTAATTACATATATGTTTATTTTAGTTTGTTCATTTTTAAATGTAATTCTAAATTTGTAGATAATGGTAATATTAAAATAACAGATTTTTAATATTTTTGTTGCTCAAAATACTCGTCACAACTACGATGTGCAACACCTGGCAGATATCTGCCATCCCGGACTTACCGGTACCTACACCAACACCATGATTTATTGAGCTTTTCAACCCCTGGTAGGTAAATGATAGATAATTCCAAGAAAATTATGACAGAACACAAAAGCAGATAGAATCTGTGGTTCACTGCAGGTGGATAATTAAGTTTAGATTTTTATTTCCTACAAAGAGGACTCAAATAGACATTGAGTATTTCATTAGAAAATAAGCATCAACCAAATGCTTTTTTTTCAGAGTTCAAAATGTTTCTGTTACATGCAGAAATAAAATTCCATGTTGTCTATAGCATTTCAGGTAGATTTCATAAATGCAACACACTATAGTCTTTCACACATAGCATACAGGTAAAAACAATTAAATGCAGTGTTTTCTCGTTTTAGATGTCAAAAGGGTTTTGTGGCTCCGGGTGTTTTCTTTTCTGTGGAAGACGCTCCAAATGGCTTTTTGAGTGTTTAAGGTTGCCGACCCCTGGCCTAGTAATTTCAGAGATATTAACCATAAACCAGGCCAGCAAATCTGCAATCTGACAAAAAAGCTAATCCTACCATAGTATTCTGACTTGACCTCATGCTCATTGTTAAACTATTCTAGAACGTTGTGATGTTACATGAACCCAAGCTATTACTGCTTCAGCTCCCAGGTGACACTGACTTTGGAGCAAAAACTTTCCAAGGCTAATTGAATAGAACTCTTTGGGATTTGGGAGAGGACATTGTAGACTTCCTCTCTCTTCTCCTGTCTGCACCCCATCCTTTTGTTTTCAATTTTCGTCTTAGCCCCGGCTTTCAATCTCTATTGTTGGGGCTTCCTTAATCCAGTTAGACGGAGCAGAAGAGAGCTGGAGAACAAGAGGATGAGAGAGGTTATAGGAAGACAAAAGCTGAAGAAAGTTGGAGCCCATTTAGAAAGAAGTTATCCAACAGAAATCGCTCTAATGAGAAAACCACAGCGGTCAGGGCATAAATGATTAAGCGTATTAAATGTGCTTCTTTACTTATTAAAATTAATTCATTGGCTATGCTAATTCAGCCTGGCTCTACTTAACCATGCAAAATGTATATAGGAAGTTTGACTCGGCGCAGTCATTTGAAATCGTTACAGCTGCCGTTTTAATTGATAGTTGATATAAAAATTTCAGTTGTAATAATTTTTGCCTTTTTTAATTTGCAGTGGCCACCAGTGTAAGACTTTTAGGAGTAAAAATAAAAAATAGTAAATCAGTTTTGCACATGCACTTTTTGTATCATAATTAGTACAAAATAGTTTTATAATATCTTTCTTTTGCCAAATAATCATAATACTACTTCAATTTTTTTTGAGGTGCACTATGTCACTTTTCTGGTGAACATCTGTTCTTGTCTCCATGGAGTTATTAACCTGGCTCACGTCAGATTAATATGTGTGTCACTCTGAATTGAGTGCTACACATTATCAAGCTGAAACCACTCTTGGCGTTCGGAAAATACAGAGCTTCATGGTGACTATTTGAGTCTGATCGGTTGAAGCGTCAGAACAGCGGAACAAGCTGAAAAATCAAACTTTAGTCAGATCCAGGTGAAAGAAAGCACGGTTATCGTCTCTGTCGAAATTTTCCATATTCATGCTGAAGTAGGCTGAAGTATATCTGTTGATGTTGCCATGTTTGTTTTGGTTTGTTTGGGTGCTTCTCCTTGCCAAACCTCAATGCTGCAACATGATTGGTCGCCTACCATCTCTCAGGCCCTGTCACACCACCGGAGCATGCCAATATGGATTCTGATGAGTTTGTGAACTGAAGTTATGGAGCTACAGCTTTATTTGGAATGTTCTGTATGGCATTAAATTTACCTAGCGTTAAATTACAAGTGTTTTATTATATCAGTGGACTGTAGACTGTAGACTGTGATAATGTCATACTTCCAGATGGGGGGCAAGGACCAGTTTTTCCTATTGATTACACTGTACTTTACTATGAAATATTGGAAAGGTAAATTACCAGATATAAAACCTGATCTATTATTGACTAGACCCAAGACCACGCTATACAGCAACAAAAATCTACAGCTGAATAATATTAATTTTATCGGTATTAAATAAAATTGGCCTATGGACTGCAATGATGTCATCTGAAAAACACCAATACTTGCTCACCACACTACTGATCTGATCTTAGAAAAAGATACGTTTCATGCCATACTGTAGAACATTCAAGGCAAAACTATAACATCTCCATGAACACAAGCAGATGCGGTGCCCTCCACTATAGAGAAATTACCTTTTAATTGTTTAATCCACAAAACAAAACAAAAATAAAAAACTGAAGACATGTGTCCTATCATTGAGTAAGGAGAACGAATTAGCTATTATTTAAGAGATATTAAGATATTTTTTTACTGAACAGAAATACCAACTGACCAAAGCATCCATGTTCACGTATTTCTGTTTTTATAACACATTTTAGCTTTAAAGGAGTAATAAAAATATACTATCTCCATCTTAATTAAGTGAAAAACAGAACTATTCTATTCTATTTGCAGTGGTCCAAAGTAATTTTTCACTTTTCTAACACACCCTAGCATCTTGTATTAGTTTTTCTCAACTTTCAGAGGCTCCTTTCAGAGTATCTTTCAAGCTTCCCCATGTGACTTGTGAGTTCATTATAGAAGTTTGTCGAAATTATATTATGAATCCACTTGAATTAGCCCATATTCATTTGAATTGCTTGTTTACTTGACACATGGGGCTCAAGAGGCTCCTGACTAATGTGATACGAAGGTCAGGTCATGTTTGTACCCACTCATCAGTTTGTTCAATCTCAGCCTAAACATGCGCTGCATTTAAAACACCTCATCATAATTAGACTGTTACACTGCTTCGCTAACTCTGTCACAATACACACACATACAAGGCAGTCAGAACTAATTTGAACTAAATGATCTTTATTGTCATAGCAATTTTTCTCTTTTTCTATTTTATTACTGTAATCAACTTGTTTTCATTATACCATATAAAAGTGAAGTTCATTCTAAAAACTCCATAGATAGTCATTTGATATTTTGAATGACACAGGCACGGCATTGTAAATTGGCATGTCATGTATTATATTTTATTTTCTGTTGTTGTTTTTTTAAGGAGTTAAAGCTACCATCAGAAATCAGAATGGTCGACCTGCTCCTGTTGTATTCTTAAACTTCACCACTACATGTTATCTTTTTTACTGCTGTCTCACAATGAGTCTTTAGCCTGACAGAAGAAGACCAGAGAACACAGGTGAGCCTGAACAAAGGCCACGTGAGGGGAGGGTGGAGGGGTCATGTGTGGGGAGAAGGGAGGTGGGACAGGTTTCAAATCTGCCATCTACTGGACAAAAACCCCAATAAACTTACAGATGGTTAGCCAGGCTGGCGCCACCTAGTGTCTCCGCCCAATTTCATTTCTCTCCAGCAGCTAGGTCAGGAATCAAAATACAAAAGACCATTTGCAAAAACGAAATGCAAGTTCAGGCACCAGCCAATCAGTGAAAAGTGATATTATATTATATATACTCTGTGTTGTCAACAATTCTGGAGATTGAGGATTTAAAGCCAGAATAAAGAGAATGTTTGGTGAATTTCATCAAGGGGAAAGACGTTATTGTCCTTGTTCCTACAGAATTTGGAAAAAGCTTAATATACCAGTTAGCCCTGTTAGCGGCGCATTACATACGTCACAACCAAATAGCAGCGATTGGTTAAATGATAAAAAGTACCTGCCTAATGTTGAGTGAACTAATTCTAAGGCTGCGAGGTCAGACTTGTACGAAGTGAAACAAAGTAAAACCGGCTGATGAATAAGACTAATGGATGGTAGCTTTAATGGTGCATTGAGTAAATTTCCCAGTAGAGAAATGTGATTGTCTCCATGGAGATGATATTGCTTTGCCTAGAATGTTCCCCAGTACAGTATTAAGCTTCATTTGTTTTGCAAGCGCTACTATTCTGTGTTATACTGTAATAAATAACTCATTTTAAATTAAATGAATGTTTGCTTTGGATAGCTCTCATCATGAGATTAATTTAAAATAAATGCATTATGCGCAAATGTTTGTATTATTTATACACAGCACTGCGGTATATCTCATAAATCATTTGGTGATTTTTAAAACTTACAACATATACTTCTGCTAGTGTTGGTTATTATTCACCTCTTGCCTTTTGTTGCAGGATCGTGTGGTGGTGGAGAGCTCTGATTGGCTGGCAGTGGTCCCATACTGGGCGACATGGCCATACCAAACACTGCTGTTACCACGACGACATGTCCTGAGGTTGACTGATCTGACTGCGGAGGAGAGAAAGGGTGAGTGCCTGGGACAGCCCCGGGACAATTAGGAGCAGTTTAGTCTCAGCGGTGGACATTCAAGCACAAGTCTTATCTGTCTGTTTCTTCAGACAGGACACTTCTAAAGAGCAAAGAAGCAATTATAAGTAAACTAAAAAACAAACTTTACAAAACTGCGCCTGGAAACACAGCCCATAAGATTTTTAGATATTTTGAGTTTTTTTGTAGTAGCATAATACATATAAACTGACAATTTTTACTTTATTAAATCTAAAACTGACCAAAAGTACCATTTAAAAGTTGTAAGAATGACACATATAAAACATATCTTCACTAGTCTTTTTTTTTGCATACCAAAAGATAACATTTTAAATAAGGATTAAATAAAGCAATATGCAGTGTTAAGAAACAAGATGAAGTCTGGTTTCTCCGCTCTGCTGTTTAATCATGTAGAGTGCATGCATTTTATTGAAGAGGGATCTGGGATATCATAAAATGGCTGTAAGATCCCACCCAGGCGTGTCCAAACTTTTTTCAAAATATTGAAGCTTATGTAGAGCTGACAGCCACAGATATCTATGAAATGAATCAACAACTAGCATGCTAACAGTGCATAAACCTTCCTGAGTCTCCATTTGAGTAGTTTTGAGATTCTGTGTTCTTGATGAGCTGTAAATGAAAACTGAGGTTAAAAGAGTTAATTTAAGTCCAGTCATAATCTTATGGCTGGTTGTTATTATGTAACTTTGTTTTAACTTTCCTTTGCTCTGTTTGTTAGATTTGGCTGACATCATGAAGCGACTCCTGACTAAATATGACAATCTGTTTGAGGTCTCTTTCCCATACTCTATGGGCTGGCACGGTAAGACTGGCAAACAGGAGAAGTGTGGGCTTTAGAAAGAGGAAAGTTATCTTCTGTAGAGTTACACAATGAAGCACTAAGCAGATGGTGGGTGAGATTAGAGTCAAATTCTACTCTATGCATTTGACAATTTCTAAACTTAAAATAAGGGATTGGAGTTGTAGTTATAGTGTAAGAACACAGTTAAAGAAGACATTAAAGGAGAAATCTTGCTTGTTCTTCAAAAATACACTATCAAGTCAAAGGCTTTTTTTCTTGAATATTTACATTGTAGCTTCACACTGAATGGGTGGAAACTATGAATTAACACATGTAATATCGTACAAAAAAGTGCGAAATAACTCAAAAGTTTAGTGTATTTAGTTTATTTTGTAGAGACCATGTACAAGAGCTTTAATCAAAGAAACAGAGATGCTTTGTACCAGACTTGAGCTCTTGGAACTAAATCCAATCTGCAGTCCCTGAACAAAAACATGTTTCAGATTCTTCAAAATAGCCAATCTTTGCTTTCATCACCGCTTTGCACACAGCACACTTTTGGCATTCCTCTAATGAATCCTGACGTGGCACACCTGTGATGTGAAAACCATTTCAGGGGACTTCATCATGAAACTCATCAGGTGGAGGCCAAGGTTTTGCAGCACTTTCAACAACGAACAGCGAATATGAATCTAAAATATAAAACATACATACATAGTGTTTGGCTTCAGTCAGATGACGCTCACAAGGCTAGTAGTTACAGGGGTGAATTTGGAGTGATTTTGGAGTTGCATATTAGGAATATGAATTTATTTGTGGACAAAATAGCGAAATAATCTGAACATTTTAAAGGCCAAAATAATGAGGCTCACTGCATTTCGATGTAAAATAATGCTCACTTCCTATTTGGAACAAGACAGCTATTGGATTGGCTATGTCTATACAGTCTACGGTATGTATCTTATATATATATATTTTTTTTTAAAAACACTGAATGAGAAGGTGTGTCGCAACTTTTGAATGGTAGTGTGTGTGCTGAGTGGGTAGATGAGATTTTGCTTAATTTACAAATTATTCAGTAAATGCCTTGCTTTCAATTATGCTTTTTTTCAATATGAAAGATAAGAAAATGAAACCACTTTGTATTCTTGTGTGTTTTCACAGTTCATACACCTTGACCAAACAAATTCTGATTATGACTTAAATTGCCTTAGATAGCATCTCTTGTAGCACTGCGTCAGTAATAACTGTGCTGCTAATTTGTAATTTCAAAGAGCTTCACTCCCCAATGTTGACAGCAGGGGGAGTTAGACACCTAATGTAGACATTCAACGACATTGGGAAAAAAATATTGTGGATATTGTCCATACCTATCCAGTAAAATGTCCCAAACAAAAATGTATTCATTTAAAAGTCAAAATACAAAATGATATACCATCTTCAACATAATTCCCACATTTTGAAGCGCCCATATTACAATATTTTCTGATCTATGTTATAATGTTTCCTCGTCAGAAACATGCCTGCAGTTGTGTTTTATTTCATGTTTAACACACAATCCCTGCATATTTAGGTTGAGTTCTTCTCTCAGACTGAAAACTGTGAATGTGTGAATGAAACACAACTCCAGTTATGTTTGTGGTGAAGTAACAACATTATAACAACTTAAGGCTCACAAGAGTCCATTTTGTGTAATGTAGGACCTTTAGTTATATTTTTACTACATTCAAGTCACATATCCCCACTCAGTAACATGTATTTTAATGTCCGTGGAGTACTCCAGGCTTGATGGTGAAATGCTCTTACAACGCAATTCCAAACACTCATTTTCATTTGGAGTGGCACAAGAGGCGGAAATGGTCTGCACGGATTTACATGATGGAAGGGCCTTAAGTGCACATGGTAGAGCGATGTCTACTTTAATGAGACAGTGGTCAGGCTTTCTTAACAGGCTACTGCAGAGAATTACAGTACTACTATTTGATCTGTAACATTCTTAGTTTTAGCTTTTTGTCTTTTTTGCCATCAATAGTGCAATTTAATTTGACAGACTTGTTCAAATGCATTACTTTTTGTCTCCAGTGGGAAAGTTAGCTTGGATTTTAATAGCTTTCTTTCTTTAATGTATTCCTCAAATTTGTGAAGCGCAATATTCAAAGTCACCTGAAGATCTGAAAGTAAAATTTCCCATTATTTTTTCCAATAGAAATTCTGAAATATTAAGAATTTAAAAGCTTGGTAGAAGCTAACCAGCTTTGTGGTGACTAATGCCCATGATGTGATTATTTTCTGTTCAAAAACCATATTAAAAGTTAAAATTTGGCTAATGTTTTGATAGAGTTGCTGTTTATAAAGTTTCAGTAATACATCGCAGATGAAATGGTGTATGCTTTTTAATTACCAATGTAGAAAAAATTACTGAAAATGATTTGTAAAAGGTGCTATACCTGATTTCTTTGTATCTTAAAATGTGAAAAACAGAACAAGAGACTATTTGCAGTGAACCAAACTTATTCCTCAGTTACCTTATTCATTCCAAGCATCCTAATCATTCACCGCAATGATTTTATAAGCATCTTTTAAACCCTGTAATGCTAACAACCATTAGCATGCTAACACACACTTCCTGATTACTGGACAGTAAAATGTTTCTTGTTTTTTTTCCATTGGCATGGTGCGCTTGGAGCAGGTTTGTTTGGTTTGACACTGATGTCACCGAAACATTACAAATGTTCTTATAAATAAAATCAAAATCACATCAGAATTATACTCGTAATCATAAGGCCGATTTCAGCAATTCACAAAAATATGTTTAGTAATTCCAAGTATCCAAGCTTTGTGAGACATGGCTTAACCCAGAGTAAATAGTAAACTGCTTCCGGTTTGCAATAATCTTTTTCTGCATTTATTTCATTTCTCTTCACCTCTATGCCACTATTAAACATTTCTTTATATAATGCAAATCGTTTGGCTCATGTTAGATGCAGTATGCACGGAAAATATAATACTTTGATCTTTATAGGCAAGTGATGTGCATCGTTAAACAGGAAACTGCTGTTGCATTTGTGCTAGCTTTGTTTTGCTGACCATGTAAGCTCAAAATTTACCATAATTCGAAATACAGCAGTTTATCATAAAATCAAGTCAGTGTTTGGTGAGCAATTATTATTTTATATTCATATTTGCTTTTTGCTGTCTTGTTTTGACCCAGCTCTGGATTCTTTCTTGTCTAATCATCTGTTTAGTCATTTTAATGGACGAGATCCGCACTGTACTGGTCCCAGACCCCTCGGGAGCTAGTACTTCCAGGCTCCACTTCGGACACTTCTAACATGGTGGTATGGTTCACTTTAGACAGTGGAGACACTTTTCAGACCATATCGATCTACTCCAAAGATAACCAGTGAAAATGGGGCAATAGAAGCTGCAGACTGTACACAGTGGACTTATTTGACCTCAAGAGCTGCTGGCACAGTACATTTTGCTCAGATGAAAGGAAAAAAATCTGGTACAGATCCTTTAATATACCATTTCACCATGAAGCAAAATTTACCTATTTTTCTCTCCAACAAAGTATTATTATGAAAGTGCTTAAAATGACATGTTTCTAGTTTAGGAGCATTAAACATTCATGCTCTGAACTGTAGAGGAGTTTTTCAGTACTTTCCATCTCTTTTGCTTCAAACACAAAAGTTGGCGCCGCTTCTGTGTTTCTGTGACACAGTAAAAAGTGCATCTGAGCCGGGCCTGCTCCTCTGTTCTGATCCTGGCTCACTGTACCAGGCTTCACAGATGTATTCTCTTTGCAAAACACCACCACACACAAAGCTAGATGCACTGAGAGCAGATCTAAATGTTAGCCAGAGATTATTAACAGTCTGTATTATTGGCAGCATGAAGAGTAGACCACAATAATGATCGTTTGTAATCAATCCATTTTTTGTGTAAGGTTTTGCCAAGACTTTGTTAGAATTTAGGGCTGTAAAATTTATAATAATTATAATAGACTTATCGTGGCTAATTGGCTATAAAAAATAATCAGAGTTGTATTTTGAGTATCATAGTCATTACTCAGACTAAATACAGATTAGGGTTGTCAAAAGTATTGAAAATTAGATCGTAATTGATACTAAAACTAGTATTGAAACTAGATATTAATTTGATCAGGTATCAATACTAAAAAAATCACACTGACAGGACGGAAATGAACCTTTCCTGAATAGCTTTAGAACGATCTTGAGCTGTATCAGAACAAGTATAAGAGCACATAGGCTACGCCCATGGACCACAATGGAATCTGCCTTGATGCCTGATGGATTAGACAGATAGAAAAACCACATGGTGATATTAAAGAAAGTACTATTATGTTATACTGAAAATGACATTTTTTTGTCTAAAGAAAGTATTTTTTTTTACTATAATTGTGGTATTGAAATAGTCTAGTCCTTAGTATTGAAATAGTTAAGAGTTCAAAATTTTAATATTGTCACAACACTATACATCACAGGTGTCAAACATAAGGCCGGGGGCCGGATCCGGTCCTCCAAGACCTTTAATCTGGCCCTCGGCTGATTTTCTACAAAAATATTTTAATCATGTTTTCTATTAAAATATTGGTAATTTTCTGTTCCGCTTAGTATAGCAGCATCCCAGTGCCTCTGTGTGTGGCCCCTCCCACCAGAGCAGCACAAATGAAGACTTGTCTCTTTCCAAACGCTCTTTAAGGACGATTGTTTTGACTGTTGACCATGACACCCTCATCAGCAAAATGTCAAAAATGAGAAAAGTGGACGCCGAGTGCAGGATTTTCCAAGAAAAACTGATTTATTCCTATTTGCATACAAGTTCATGTTCAAACATTGTGTTGAAATAGCATTTTTTCATAATATTATACTATTTTGTAAAAGAAAGAGTTCATCAATTAAAAAAGATTTCTGTAATAGATTTGCGTTTCTCTGCACAATTATTTGAACTTATTGCTGTTTTTGGGGTATATATGACATGAGTTTTCTGATCCGGCCCCTTTAGGATCAAAGTAGGTTGGATATGGCCCCCCGACCAAAATGAGTTTGACACCCCTGCTATACATGCATGCATACTATACATACTACCTTAACCTAGATTCGGACAGTGTTGCCCAATCAAATTCTTTCATTTCAGTGACTCATGTAAAACAGAGGAGGACATTAGTCACCCATAATTTTGAATAAAATCGAACATGTCTCAATTTAAGATTAACCGTGTTTAGTGCTTCACTCATTGATTCTACACAAATGTACAATGTTTTTTCTGTCCTCTGTGAAGCAGCCATGTTTGTTTTGATGCGAATGGACTGTGTCTGTCCCTGATTGGCTAAACTACCTCAATCATGCCCATCTGAACTCAGGGAGATTGTGACCAGACTTTTTTATTGAACTTCTTGAACTAATTCTAAGTATTGAAGTATTGTATTCTGATTTCTGGACAAACACTCCACTGGCAGACATACAACCCTTTACCAAAATCCGTATTAATAAGCAAAATAACTACCACTAACTTCTACTACTACTGCAAAATTCTACTATTACCACCAGAGCTACTTCTACTTTTTATCATCAACTGTGGTTTAGAGTAGAGTAATAATAAAAACACAATTTAACACATTTTTTATTCTGTTTTGGTAAATGCATTATTATGAGGGGGGAGGGGGGTTGTATATATATTTTTTGCGATATATTTTTTGCCATATTGTCTAGCTGCTCTCACCCACCTTTTTTAAGTAGTAATAAATGTACATTCAAATGTCATTCAAAACATATTAATTTTCATCTCAGTCAAGTATAATTATATTTCACAAAACCATTTTCTCTTAAATTTTAACACAGTTCTCAAGAGGAAAAGTTTTGCGCTTAAGATTTTAGTTTGTTATAAAACAGATAAACATCACGGTCACCTCCCCAAGGTTATTGTGCCTTTTGGACAGCTGTTTTCCATCAGGCTGACTTGAGGCTGATATGTGTCCAGACAGTGAGGAAAATGGCAGTGCTGAGCCGTGTCTGGTGGGTGAGTCGAGGTGAGCGGGTGCACCCATGGGTGACTGATGGGTGACACACGTACAGGGGAGGGTGTCACGATGGCCGGGTGCTCCAAGATCTCCACAGATCAGAGAATGTCACTTGTCTAGAGGTTATGGATTTGCACTGGGCGATTGCACTACTGATACTATTGTTTTACTACTTCTACAACTACCACTACTAGATCTACTACTACACCGCTTACTACTCATAAACGTCTTTAGAGTAGACACAAACAATTCAGTGAATTCAGTAATTCAAAATTCTTCATCGATCAAGACATTTGCAGTATTTACCAGCTGAATCATACATTCTAAAACAAAACCTTTTTTTCTAGCCTAATAGTGTATGTAGATTTCTTGCATATTACAATACTCGAAACACCAGTCAAGTTTTTTTTTGTTTATCTTTGTTTACTATATTTCATATGTGTTCATTCATAGTTTTCGTTAACAATCTACAATGTAAATAAGAAGAATACATGAAAAAGTGTGTCCAGACGTTTGACTGGTAGAGTATGTCTCTGCAGGGTTTCCGTAGCTGCTCTCATGTTGTCTAATGCAGGTAATTGCATCATCCGTCTGTCCCACACAATGGCTGCCAACCTTATGTACCTCACTAACCACATCAGCTTTGGAAAACATTCTGTATAGGGCTTTTGATCCCGTAAATGTAGATTAAAATCTCCAAAACTGCAGAGGCCACGAGCAGACGCTATCACTGACCATCTTTATGTGATCAAATCTTGGATTTTTGAAGCCTAATGAGAGCCCAAGGTTACCTCCAGGTAAATGTCTTGTGCTATACTTTCACTTTAATCTCAGGTTAGTTTTATTCTTTTAGAAGGGGCTTCCAAGTCTATACTTTGTACCATCAAGTTATCAGTTAACCTGAACACCTACAGCATGCATCTCATTAATGAAATTACTGCACATTGGCTCAGGTTTGTTGCCATGCAGTTTTGTATTATGGTTTTTTTATATTCATGGAGAATTGTCGTGTGGGAGCATGGGTGACGTAGGCTTGTGAGCTGAGAATTGCACAGAATCTTACAACTGTAAGGAAGAGTTCAAATAGGGCCAATGAGAAATCGCTGCAATATTAAATATAATAAATGTTATAGTATGGGAGAAAAAAAGCTGCCCACCCTCTCTCCATATATATGTTTTTTCTTAAGTATGACCTAACATGAACAATGAATGCAACTTGATAATGTTTACTTATTCAAATACGTGTTTTGAGTCCAGTTACAAGCTGCTCACCTGTCTATTCATTTTATGTGTGTCATTTGAACATGAACATGTGTTCAGTTTAACCTCCTTTTTTCTGAAATAAATAAAGTACCATTATCCAATTGTTTGGATACTCTAGACTGCACATGCTCCCAGTGATCTACACGACTGCCATCTAAAACAATAAAACCTATTTTGGTTTATTTTTGTTTTTCTTAAATAAATATGAAACACTCAAAACACTCACCTTTTTTGTTTTGTTTTTCATTTGTTGAGGCTAAGGGCAGTGTTTGGAGGTGCTTTATTGTTCGTGATGTCAAGACCCCCTCCACTGCTCCTCCACATTGAGTTTGTTCAGACTGATGTCCTGCTCTGTCCTCTGCTGTTCCTCCAGAGCTCTTTTTTGTACGATCAGTCTCAACATCTGACACTGTGAGGTGTACAGCTCACTGCAGATCTCCTCCACTTTCTCCGAGAGCACTGTTTTCTCTTTCACCACTGCATCCAGAGCTGCTTGGATGGTTGTAGTTTCAGTGTTTGTCGGTTGGGACTCCTTCTCTCTCTTCTTCTCTGTCTTCATGGCGGAGGCACGTTCACATTCAAGTGCACTGACAGAGACCAGAGGCACCTGACTCTGTGCTGTCTTTTGTAGCTCTTTGGTCTCCCCTTGGTTGTTCAGTTTTCATGTCAGCTCTGAAACATCACCACAGGCACTAGCAAGTTCCTGCTTCAAGTTTATTGCATTCCTCATAGATGTACTGTAGAGATACCGGATCTCCTTGTTATGTGATCTGATGTTGTAGCTTGCTTTGTGTATCTTGGAGAATCCTTGTAGCATTTCTGACGTTCAGTTTTTCTTTCAGCTCTGGTTGCTTGTTCCTGTTTCAGGTTGAGTTTGTCTCTCACACATGTATTG
Organism: Boleophthalmus pectinirostris; assembly: GCF_026225935.1. NCBI lineage: Eukaryota > Metazoa > Chordata > Actinopteri > Gobiiformes > Gobiidae > Boleophthalmus > Boleophthalmus pectinirostris. Next base: position 36,604,417 of record NW_026571133.1, read on the forward strand.
TACAGATAGTGGATCTCCTTGTAAGCACTGATGTGATGTTGCAGCTTGCCTTCTGTATTTTGCTGAGTCCTTTGAACCTCCTTGAGCTCAAAGTCTTTTTGGTTGATCCGTCTCTCCTGGGTTTTCAGTCTTAGTTCTTATTAACTTGTATCTGCTCATCCAGTTGAGCTATCACTATGACCAACTATTTTCTGAGCTCCTGAACCACTAGGCTCTCTTCGTGTTAATTCCCATGGTTACTGGGGTGATTATGCATGATATCACAACATTTGGAATTTCACGTTTTATGTCGGTGGTGTGCTATGGTATTTTCTCCTGGAATAGCTTGAAACGCTTAAATAGTCTGTTCAATGTAACAACTTTAAGCAAGAACAAATGTGAGCCCAGAGACCTGATCCCGCTGTGAACAAAGGAGCTGACTCCAAGTAATGAATATAGTTGGACAGACTATTACACCTCACACTCTGCCAGCTTTTTTCCATTTTAAAACACATCCACCTGTGAACATAGCCAACAGTTGGATAACAGTTGGATTATTAGCATCCATGATTTTAAAAGAGAAAAACAAGACCAAAAAGCGTAGTTACCTGTAAATAAACACACTAAAAGGATAATTGAAGTCGGTTCAGTTTTGGTTTGTTTTGGAGTGAGCCATGGCATGCTTCATAATCACACTCTAATGGCATATTCAGAGATCATCTCATTTGGGACGTACACAAAGTCTTAGAACAGAAAAGCCTGGCACACCTTCCATTGGCCCGCCATCTGTGCGCATGATGTGCTGTTTAAAAATGGTTTAGCATGGAAGTTGCAGTCTGATAAACACAGGGGAAGTTAGGAGTTAGATAAAACTACATGAAAATAAAGAGAGAAAAGTTGCAAACATTCTAGGCATAGAATCAGGAGAGACAGCAGAGTGGATGCGAGATGAGGAAAAGTGAACTAGGAGTAAAGAACTGTTCCAAAATCTAACTAAGGAACTTTGTGCTATTTCAGGATTTTGTCGTGATTTGAGTCCAGTTTAGTTCTAAGACTAAGTAGACTTGGTTTGGTCCTGTCTAGAGATGCACCAATCTGACTTTGGTATCAGATAACGCATCAATACTGAAAAATTTGTTGGATCAGATATTGGCTTCCAAGTATCGGTTCAGGGATATTGTGGTTGGACATATAGTTTGATGTAATAAGACTTATTTACTGGTTGTAGTTGGCCCACTATTCAGTAGTTACTTGAGAGATTAATTACAACTATATAGCACGTTTGGATCAGTTTTGTCTATTTTGTTTTTGCTGAAAGGAAATAGATGCTGTTTTTGGTCTCTCCATTGGCATCGGATGATATCGGGTATCAGCAGATACTTAAAGCTATAGTATCGGAATTGGTATCAGAACTGAAAAAGGTGGATTAGTACATCCCTAGTCTTGTTCCAAACCAGGAAGTTTAGTTTTTCTACTTTTTATTTTATTTTATAGATTAAATTATTCTATTATGTAATGACAACCGAGCTTCTGGTTTATTGTAGTGATCAATTCTGTATTTATTTGACAGGAACCATGTACATTAATCAACATGACTGTAATTTTCTCCCACATTTGCTAGCAAATTTCTTATGAAAATTTACTTCCAGTATCAATACGTCTGGAAGTGACAAAAACATATTTTGACAAAATATTTGAATGCTGTCTTTCTTGCTGCTTTCCTTGTCTGACAGTTTGTGTATTCTGTGTTAAGAGGTTGTATTTTTCTGATTATCATACAAATCAGATGTTAAGCCCAGTTTGTTACCAGGTGTCACAGTGAGGGACTGGAAACTCCTGTTGTGTCCTTAGGCAAGACAGTGACTGACTGAGTGATTGGTGGTGCGTGATTTTTATTTATTTTTTTCACCAAATGGACTACTTTATAACTTATTTTAATCATTTAATTCCCCTCTTTCACTTCCACTATTTCAGACTAACTGTAGCACAATTTATGTCTACTCCATACAAACCAAGTCTCGCTAATAGCCCAGTTTAAGCCTATCTTTTCTCTTTACATCTCCATTATGTCTCCTTCATACTTGTATATAAGCGTCATCCATTACCTCGCTTTAAGACGACTTTCCCAGCCTCTCCGTCTCTCTCGTCTGCCGCCATTGTCAGAACGCCTATCCTCCAGAACAGCTCCAATTGTGAATAATACGCCCCTCGGGATCTTTTCTTCCTCCATTGTGTTTTTTAAAAGTGATTTGTCCGGACGCGTGCTACAATCCCTAATCACCTCATTACCTTGTAGTAGAATGAAAACGACTCCCAGATAGAAGGCGCTTAAATGTTAAATGTGCTCTTAAATCAGGGGGAACAGGCTCGTGCTAGCAGTGCCCTGTGGGGCCCATCCGCACTGGTGTAATTAAGTAACACATTGTGATGGGTAAAGAGAGGAGGCTGTTTGCTGTCTATGCAAATGACTGTTTACAATGGCTGGGTATTGGATGGCATTATGTCAAATCTATAGGCGTGTTGGTGTTTGGGATTTGGAAATTATACTTTGCGACTGATGTCCTTAACGTTCCTTGGGGAGGCTGGAGCTGACTGCAGGCACTGCTCTGACTGAAGCTCTGTTACTCAAGTTAGACTTCAATCTGAGCTTTGTATTAACACAGTGTGAAGGCATGAGCTCACTTATGCAGTTTAACTTGACTAGTCCCTCTCAAATAACATAAAATGTGTTTAAATTACATTTTCAGAGCATCTAAAAAATGTACCTGGATGTAGAATTTGTATTGTGTTTGGGTAAAAGTAATGTGTTTTCCCTTTTGCACTTCATTTGAAAATTTGAAAGGAATACTTATTTCAAGATTTTACTAAGAATAGTATCAGTATGAGTGTGAGGAAACAACATTATAACATAGATCAGAAAATAGCTTAATATAGGACCTTTAAACTTAAATCTTTAACCCGAGACATGTTACTTTTGCCTTTCCATTCACAGAGAGGTTCCATAACTTCTTCATGTTTTCCACAGGAGCTCCGACCGGCCCCCACCTGACAGAAGACTGCTCTCACTGGCAGCTCCACGCGCACTACTACCCTCCGCTACTGCGCTCGGCTACTGTCAAGAAGTTCATGGTTGGATACGAGATGTTAGCCCTGGAGCAGAGAGACCTCACACCAGAGCAGGTACACCGGGTGCTGTTCCACACACAGGCTGATTTATGGTTCAAATGATAAATATACTGCGGGTGGTACTGTTTTGCACTGTTTGGTTCAATAACACCTGGGTATTTTATGAACAGAGAGTCAATACCGAGACATTAATTAAAAGGAGAGAAAGTGTAAAAGCTGCAGTAAACAAAGCTGTGTGATTGTGTTTGGAGAGGCACCTATACTGGTTTGGGTTAAATTTCTTGGTTAATGGTGATACTGAATTAATTGACATGTGAAAATGTTATTTATATTATGCATTTTTAACATTTTCATTGAAATTAAATCACTCAGATAATTCAAAATGGGTGTAGTTTTAAGAGCAAAAGTTGATATACTTGGCATTCTATAATTTTTTGGTCAAGGTTGTGCAAACAAGATCTTTTACCTGGTCCCCGAAGGGTTGAATGGGTTTTGTATTCACTCTGTGTGTGTGTGTCTGTGTGTGTGTCTGTCCACCTGTGATAATTCTGCCATTTATGGACTGATTGTCACCAAATTTGGTACGTGGGTCAAGCCCCCATGCCCGATGCTGCCAAAAAAAAAGTTTGGTGACGATCCGAGGTCATTTGAGGTCACACGGGTCAATTGAAAGGTCAATTTCTGAAGCACCTGCGGCCTAAAATATTCACCCAATCGTCAGACAAGTTGGCACACACATAACTGAGGTCAACTGAAGGTCAAGGTAACCAAGGTCAAATATGCGTTTTTTATCATAACGCCGCGAAGGATCAAGCTAGAGCAACGGGAGTGTCTCAAAATCTCAGAAAAATTATTCTATGCATTGTATAAAATAAAATAAAATATTAATAGTTTTCAAGATAATCACTAATTAATTCTAATTGGAACAAAAATTATTTCCATTTCTTCTTTTTCTGGTGATACACAACACACTGATCATGTAATGTGGACTGGGCTCCTCATAAGCTACTTCTGTGGTGATGAACTGCCCCCACCGATGCCTCATGGGGGACCAGGTTACCATCTCTGATTGCGCTTGTTTTTTATTAGAATGATATGGCATATATACAATAATATCCCGACTCTAAGCCACTACTTTTTTCTCACACTTGAGGTTTAAACAATGATGCGGCTAATTTATGGATGGATTATTTGTTTATTAAAGCACCAGATGCGTGCACAGCCTGAGTGCAGAAAGCGCCGCTGTCTGTGCAGTTAACATGAAGTTGCAACACTAGCCAGCGCTGTTGTCAGCACTAAAACAGTTTATCGCCGTGTGGTAAAATAAATTATGATACTAAATGAATATTGGTGAGTGGGATAAGTCTTAATGACCGATATGCGTTAAATGCAAGTGAGTGTTTAAATGACAAGAAGAAGCGTCCCAAACTTCAATAGCCGGACATCCACTCATATCTGATACACCTAGCCCCGCCCCCCAGGAGAGCCTAAAATCTGCTGAAATCCTACAAGACACTGACATGATACAGACAGGACAGAAGCTTTTTGTGCAGGAGACATGTGCAGTAGAGTGCAAAGTGATGCATTCTGATAATCCCTCTATAGATTTTTTACAAGGCTAAGGCCTCCACGGGGGGTGCAAGAGCGAGACAGAGAGGTGTGCTCAATAGTCTGGAAATTATGGTAAAATACTGAATAAGCCATGGGCAGTTTATTGGACAATAGCACATTTTGAGTCGCTGTCTCTGATCGGAATTTTGGTGGTCCGAATCCCGTTCCTGACTCAAGCATAACAGATGGAGATCTTACTTAGTTTGATCCAAGATACCACAGCTGCATACTGTTATTGTGTCCTTGGGCAAGACACATACCTCCCAGCCCCCAGTGTCTGAGTACATTGGTGTGTGAATGTGTGTGAGTGGTTCCTTGACGTAAAAAAACCTTGGGCACTTATTGAAGTCAGAAAATCTATATATACAGTATTATGTGACCATTTAACATATACAGTAACACACACACACACAAACCAAGTCCATACAATACAATACAATAATAAACAAATGTGAATGTGTATTGTAGCTTTAGCAACAGCACATGTCAGTTTAAATTAGAAGCTTCACTGAAAAAAACACATTGTATTTCCCAGATTTTTATGGTCCATGTGACTAAAAATGAGTGTCGTCTAATTGATTTAATTTTTTTTTGTTTCAGGCTGCAGAAAAACTGAGGAATCTACCAGACGTGCACTACAAAACTAGACAACATCCTGAAGAGAAAGCAAAATGAAATGTTTAATCATGAAATAGAGAAAAAATATCATCTGATCGATTCTACTTTTAAACTCAAGTATACTGATTACATCTCTGTCCTCTTCTGGTAACTTCCCATATGGATTGATTGTTAGATGTTGGGAAGCTCTCATACAGTATTGGCCTCTTCTAAGCAGAACAATGAGATATCTGTGATGTAAATGAGTGTCTTTGTTCACTCTATGGAAAATTAAAGTCCACTTAGTCAAATGTACAAGTGCTTTCTGATGCCAAGTTGCCTTAAAATCATTCAAGAGCAGCCTCAGTCCATTCTGTTTATTTTAAAGCTGCTCTGTGCAACTTTTCTTGGTCTGCTCGGTTTGAATTGTTCCACGTCATAGCATTAAACGTATCTCTTTTGCATTTATTCAATTACAGGTGTTATAACTGTTAAAGAAATACATTGAAAGACATGCATTCTTACTGTGAGGGGGTCGCCTCTCCACAGATATGACCTCTAACGTGGCCTGGTTGTGTCACCTGCTTGTCTCCATAAGTTTAATGCCATATTGTGGAACATTGGCACTGTGGCAAAACTATTGAAACTTTGCAGCTGATGTTATCAACATTCCCTGGGGGTGTGAAGCTAACTGAAAGCACTACTCTGTTAGAAGCTCTGTTACTCACTTTACACTTAATCTGAGTTTTATTTTAATACAATCATATAATGCATACATATTTCGACACAGTGAGCTTTCAATTCGATATGATATATTTCAAAGCAATTCGATACGGTACAATAAAAATAAAGGCTAAAACATGGTTGTGATATTAAAAGTCTTTGTTAAACCACTTCTTCTGCAATGTCTAAACAAGCAATAAAACTGTTAGCCAGGCTGGCGCCACCTATTGCCTCTGCTCAGTTTCATTTCTCTCCAGCGACTAGGTCAGAAATCAGGAATACACTAGATGGTTCGCAAAAACCCCGAAGTGCGAGTTTGAAGAGCCATACATTCTGTGTTAGCAACAATTCCTGAGATTGAGGATTTAAAGCCAGAACAAAGAGAATGTTTGGCGGATTTTATCAAGTTGAAAGACGTTATTGCCCTTCTTCATGTGGAATTTGGGAAAAGCTTAATATACCAGTTAGTCCCGTTAGCGGTCACGACCAAATAGCAGCGATTGGTTGAATGATAAAAAGTACCCACCCACCATCGAGCAAACGAATCCTAATGCTGTGAGGTAAAATACTCCAAAAACTACTCTTGGTGATATATTTATACAGCAGCCCGTCAATACTGTATCATCACATTAAACGATATGATACATTGATATTTTGATATTTTTTCACACCCCTAATGTGAGCAGAAAGAGCTGACTTGGTTGGAGTTACAACAACAAGTCTCTCACTCATAAAGTTACAGTCACAAACCAGCTCACAATAGCCAATAGTTTTTTTTGTTTTTTTTTGTTTTTTTTTTCACTTCATATTTTTCTTGAGTGTTCACACAACCTTAAAACCTTTATTGGCTGTGTTTGCTAATGTGGTATTGTGTTACCATGGTAATGACTGAACATTCAGCCAATACACGTAGAACACCCCCAGCCGTCATGTATAATAATAATAATAATAATTTGAGGACTTTTCCCATTCAAAATATTCACCATATTTTGTTTTAAATGGTTAAGGCAATGCTCTTCACTTCTCTTCACTCTGAAATCCATGAATATCATTAATGGACCATTCCAGGCAAAGCTGTAACATCCTCATAAAAACAAACATGAAATGAATGGAGCTCAATGTTGAAATTCAATATTGTGCTGGAGCTTTCAGCACCATGGACAGAGACTTGGGAAAAAATATATTAGATACAAAAATGTTCATACAAGTTGCAACAATATTTAACCTTTCTCTTCCATTCATGTTCTTTTCTTGGATAACAGTAGGTGGCAGTGTTGCTTAAAAAGTCAACTCTACCACATTTGGACTGCAAATTACAAAATGAAATTACTTTTTTTTTTTTTTCTTAAATAAAAATTGTTGTTTAAAGACTGTTTTTGAAAGACTGAAATTGTTTGCAGTCATGAACGGTTAATCAAGAACACACAGAAAACTGATTGTTTGAATAAATGAGTTCCTATTTTAAAACAAAAAAATTACTTTGGTTTCGCTTTGTCACATGAAATGAACTATAATGAAAATAATAGTGGAAGAATGACAATATGAACCAATTATTCAAGTTCTATCATCTTTCTAACATCTTGTCCTTTATACTGTTGATACTTTGCAGCTGATGTCATCAATATTCTCTGGGGGTGTGATGGTAACTGGAGGTACTACTCAATCTGAAGCTCTGTTACTCAAGTTAGACTTTAAGATGGTCTTTATTTAGTTGGAACTACAATAGGTGAGATTATTTGGGCTGTTAAAAAAGTCTCTTACATGCCAAAAATTACAGTCAGAAGCCAGTTAGAATTAGCCAAGAGTTTTTTTTAATTAGTCCCTCTCACATTTGAGTTGAAAATCAAACACCTAAACAAGACCATGAACACTTGTACTGCTGAAAATGTGCTATTGAAGTCCATTTTGTATTATTTCTTGAGTTTTCAGACAATCCTTTTGGCAGTGTTTGCTAATGTGTGCATTGTGTCTCCATGTAGGGTGACCAGATTTTCAAAATAAAAAACTGGGACGTCCCTAGTTTGGGTTGGTAATAATAAAATTGTGAAACGAGTGCATCATTAAGGAAAATTATTAAGTACTCGGCCCTAATGTGAGTCTTTATAGTCACATTTTCTTTGTGTTTTGGTCATTTTTAAGCAGCTTTTCTGTATTTTACCTAAACAGATAACAATGTATGCCTCTTTTTACTGTTGGCAGGGAACAAACTGGTCAAAATAGGGACACCTGGGATATTTCTTGTATAAAACTGGGACAAATCAATGGTTTTGGATAAATCTGCAGGGACAGGGGACACAGGGCTCAAAATTGGAACTGTCGGGTAAACAGGGACATCTGGTCACACTACCACCATGGTAACTAAATACAGAACACCCCCATTGTGATGCAAAGTACTTCACCCAAATTACACTGGGCTACAAATTGTATAATGCGAAATTTTGTGATTGTACTGTTTTTTTAATTGATTGTGTTGGCTGCTGCATCAGCCGGGTCTCTCGTGAAAAAGAGATTCTGAATCTCAATGGGACCTCTTGTTTAAATAAATGTAAAAATAATGCTCTAATAATCATCATTGTTTTCATCTTTTAAAGTTGCATTGTTGGAAATTTTGAGTGCACTACTTTTCCCCTTACTGGAAATTCGGACACTACTAAAAAGGGCATAACCCCTAAATAGTGCATGAAGTAGGGGATAGTGTGTACATTGTTGTTTTCGTAGATTTTTGTTTTGCTTATTCAATTTTTTTTTCTTACTCTTGAAGCGCACTTGAACTGTATACTATTTTTTCTTACTTTATTTTGCCCAGTGAAGCCCTCGCATAGTGCATCCTGTCTACCACCACCTCTCCATTCACCTCGGATCATTATAACCCAATTTGTACCTCCGCTGAATTTCCAATGTGACCACCAAACAGTGAGTACAGTGGCACTCTTCATTATTTATACTATTGTTACCAGGGCTCTATCTCAAAGGGCTCATCCATATTAATGCTGAGTCCTGGTTTGTTAGAACTACTGTGCGGCTGCTCTGGTTAGCGTCGATGGAGGGCTGTTGGAGGTCTTGGATGTTGATGACACTGTCTACATTCCTTTTATGTTGGGGGAACCAACTTATTTCACTCAAGTCAATATTTATCCAGCGAATTCTCTCCTCAGTCCTCCCCCGAGTCTGCCTCTGTGAAGTTAAAGGCGCCGTATCTGATTTTTACTGTCTTAAAAACTTAAAAGTTCTATGTTGTGAGATTTAAGCCATGTTTGAATCTTCTTGCCTGGAGTTGTGATTTGTTTCATTCACACATGTTTGAGTAAACTTTATTATTATCTCTCTGTCTTGCATTTCCAAAACTCAAAATGCTCTGTTCCACCTTGTGATGTCATGTAGTGGTTGTGACGTTAACAGCTACCTTTTATCTTTTGTTTAGTAGTGATTGGCTATTTCAAGGCTGAAATCATACAAAGGATTTATGAAGGTGTATATAGTTTGAAAACACAGTGAAGCACTTCCTGTTTTACCACATGACATCACAAGGTGGAACAGAGTGTTTTGTGTTTGAGAAAAGAACTACAGTAACTACAGGGTGTGTGTGTTAAACGTGTGTGAATGAAACAAAACACAACTCCAGTTTGTGGCCATAAAAACTCCAGGTATGTTTTTGATGATGAAACGGCATAACATATATATAAAAAATAACGTAATATTGGCCCTTTAAAGCAGACATGTCAGACTCAGGCCCGGGAGCCAAATTTGGCCTGCAATATAATTATATTTGGCCTGCGAGCTCATATCAAATATGTATTAGAGCTGGCCTGCCAGCTGCCACTCCAGTATGGCTCAAGCACCACTAATACTACTACTACTAATACTACTTTGATGAACTTCTATCTAAGAAGAGATGCCAAGTATTTACATCTGTTTGGACCCATGTGCATCAGAGTAAAACACAGTCTAGCAAACTGAGCTTGGATGAATGTTTTCTTTGATTTTTGACTGTTCATAGTTGAAGTAGTTGGATTTTCATTAAAGCAAGTTGTTATTTTTGACTGGTTGTTGGCTTGTGACAAAAAATAACATTTAAAAGGAGTTCAAAAGCTACAGATTTATTTTAAATTGTGTTATTATTTTATATTATGCTTGTTCTGGATTCAATGTTTAAGCAAAACTATTATTAAACATTTATTTTAATAAGAAAAAGTTTAACATTACATATCTCGAAAGAAGAGAAAACATGCAGAGTTGAGCATGTTGATTTGAATTTTTCAATAAATATATAGTTCAGTTTTTAATTTTGACCCTCTGTGTATTTGAGTTTGCTACCTCTGCTATAAAGTATAGGCCTATACTATGACTTCATGACATCACAAGGTGAAACTGAACATTTTGAGCTTTGGAGATAATAAACCAAAGCTCAAACATGTGTGAATGAAACAAAACACAACTCCAGACATGTTTTAATGAAGCAACAACATTATAACATGCCTTAAAGCTCATAAGACTCCCATTTTGTGTAGCATACAATCTTAACGATTCACTTTGCAATCTCCACATGGGAACAATGTGTGCTACCCCACTTTTGTATCTTACTTCTTGGCTTAAAATGAACAACGACTTGGCTGCTGGTCCAAATTCTCACTGTGGGTCGTTTTCAAGTCTGCTCGGGTACAGAATTATCCCGTATTACCTAAGCCCATGCCAAACGCTGTATTATTAGATGGGCCGAGTGCTGGAGCAAGCTGTGCAATTGAAAAAATGAGGCGACCGCAGGCAGATTAGAACCAACTGTGGTGCCGATAAACACAATATCAAACGTCTGGCGCTGGGGCGTGATGAGCATCGCCATGGCAACACAGCGACGTGCAGTTAATAAATTTAATTTGCATATGAGTTCAAGAAACAGGAGGCGGCAAACAACAGAGAGATCAGACAGGTTGAGCTCAGGAGAATGAACTCATATCCAGCACTAATGGAGAACTGTACAAACTGTGATTGGAGGAAATTGTGAAGGTTATGTTTCAACTGTACAATATATATAATAAATAGGCCTAATAATGCTGTTGATTAAATAGTTTTGTGTATGTATCACTGTGTACAAAATAACTCCAGGCTGTGTAAGGTAAGGTAAGGTACACTTAAAGGGGCTGTCACACCTTGATGATTTAGCCAGTGTGTGCCAATGAAAAATTTGGCAAATACACTGGTGTACGTTTGATAAGTTATAGGTAAATTTTGTATAAGTTATGAGCACGCTGAAGCACACTGGCATATGTCGACATATTCCAAGGTCATCGGAAAAAGTTTGAGCATGCTGAAAATTTCTCAACGTATGTCAGTGTATGTTTATACGTCCTGAATATGTGGGCCATAAGTTGTAGGAAAGTTCTGCGATCGTTGACACACATACTTTAATTGTAAGATAATCATAAGTCCAAACACGTTGAGATAATGTCTAGTGTACCCATAACTTATGAGTAACGTTCTTTGGATGTAATGTAATTTATATCGAATTTACCTCCAACGCATAATGACGTATTCAGATGTGTTTGACATGTTCTGACGACCACAGAACTTGCTGAACTAACTTATAGGTACTGTATAATGGCATATTGGCAGCATGTAGAGAAATTGGTTTATAAAAATGGGGAACCGTCAGTGCTCCTCCAGACTTCGTGGTGAGCAGACCCCGTGGTATCGTTGACAAGAATACATACTAGCTGTCCTCCAACATCAGCATGATCGCATTGATTTGTCACTGTATCAGTTGCGTGCCAGTAGAACCAGTACAAGAAGAGATCAGCGGCGAAGAAGGAACTGGGTGAGACCATGGATCAGGAGTTATGAAGTTGATGCACTTAGGAATCATCAAGTGGCAACCTTTTTGCATAAATTAGTTGGGCATAAGCTAATAACTTGGGCATAAGCTGTGAATGCTGATAACATGCTTAGCATTAGTTGGTATAAGGTATATATAAGTTATCAAAATATTGTATATAAATTACTAATACATTATGTATACGTTCAACTAGTTACAAATACGCTATGTATATGTTCAAAATTGAGAAAACAAAAAACATCGATAGTTCAGTGTATGCCAGGGAAATTCTGGTAAGTAGGCATACACTGTCTAAATCATCAAGGTGTGATAGGGTCATTACAAAGATCAAAATGACGAGGCTCACAGCAGCAGTTACAGAGAGAGGGAAACAGAGAGATTGGAAACAGAGTTGCTGGAGCCGGAAGTGCCCCCATGAACACTTCCTGTTCGGTTTGATTGGCTGTGTCCATTTATATATACAGTCTTTTGTAGTAGCCACTCAGCTGCCAGAGTGGAGTTGGCATCAGCTGATATAACTACATTAAGACAATTACTAGTTAAGAAATCCAAAGGTCATCATCAATTTAATTGCTGTTGTGTCCTCTGGCAAGAAACTTCACTCACCTCATCCATATATGAATGTGGTTTGTTTGATTGGTGGTGGTCAAAGTGGCTGATGAAACAGACAGGGAGTCTTGCTACTTATAATGGAGCTACTGCATCCTCACTCTCCTCATCCTCTCATCGTCCTCTTCACTTTCTTCAGCCTCTCATCTTCCCCTCCACTCTCCTCATCCTCTCATTGTCCCATTAACTCCCCTCATCATCCCCTTCACTCTCCTCATCCTCATCATCGTCCCTCATCTCTCATCACGTCCTCTTCATCATCATCTCCCTCACTCTCCTCATCCTCTCATTGTCCCATTAACTCCCCTCATCATCCCCTTCACTCTCCTCATCCCTTTATCGTCTCCATCACAGTCCTCATCCTCTTATTGTAACCGGCCCTCTCCTCATCCTTTCATCATCCCTTTAACTCCCCTCATTGTCCCCTTCACTCTCCTCATCCTCTCATCATCCTCTTCACTCTCCTCATCCTCTCCTCATCTCTCACTCTCTCATCCTCTCATCTCACTCCTCATCTCTCATCTCACTCTGCTCATCCTCTCGTCATCCTCTCTCTCTCATTGTCCTCTCATCCTCTCCTCATCTCTCATCCTCATCATCCTCTTCACTCTCCTCATCCTCTTCACTCTCTCATCCTCTCATCGCCCCCTTCACTTTCCTCATTCTCTCATCTTCACTCTGCTCATCCTCTCGTCATTCCTTTACTCTCCTTATCCCGTCATTGTCTCCTTCGCTCTGCTCATCCTCTTATTGTCCGCTTCACTCTCCTCATCCTTTCATCATCCTCTTCACTCTCCTCATCATCTCATCGTCGATCCTCTCATTCAATAATAGTACTTTTTTGAGGTAGTAGTACTTTTTTATCATCCCTGTAGGGAAATTCACCTCTGCATTTCAGGAGCAGTGGGGGCAGTGGGGCGCCCGGGGACCTAACTCCGTGATCTTGTTGCTAGGCTTGGTCAGTACTGCCTTAGCTTGAGGATTTTGCATGTGGTGCATGTTTTTGGGTTGATGGTGGAAACCGGAGTGCCCTGAGGAAACCCACCCAGACACAGAGAGAACGTGCAAACTCCACACAGAAAGGCCTGGCCGACCCCGGGGATGTAATAATAATAAAACTATGAACACTTTTTCTTTGTGTTTGTCTGAGTCTCTCCAGGTTCAAGTGATTATCAGCCTGTTTGGCCTGAACAGTGCATAACATACTAGTACATGCTGTATATGCCGGATTGTACCACGGGCTAATTTCCTCCGGTCTCATATACTCACTCTCACAAACACTTAAATTCATACACCACTGTACACAGACAACAGAAATAGTTTACCACTACTGAGCTGGAACAGTGTAGCGCATTGTGAGCCCTGTCAGACAATACAAAAGGCAATACAAATGTAAGGATACGGAGTTCTCTGTTACACCAATTGTAAGTTTATGCATTAAAACTGCAAACATTTAAAATAAAAACATCGCAAGTGGCAATTTTAAAACCATGATATCACCTTGTGAGAAGAGGGATGGCAGTGTTGTGGTGAATATAAGTTTATGTCGATACTCGTGTCAGATCTAAAGTCCAAGGCTTACAATTATGAAGTAGTAAGTAAACAAGTAAAAAAAGCATAGGCATCACAGGTTTATTGTTGATTTTCAAGAGCCAGATTTCCCCATTTACAATTACTTTATACTTGGACATGAAATATCCAAAAAGTAAATTCAGTGTCCTCTGAAACCCAAGATTACATTGCCTGGAACAAAGCATCCACATCTTCTAGTACATTGAATTCCAAATACTGGGTCACGACTCTCAAGTGGGTCGCAAGAGATTTTTTTTTGGGTTGCCTTGTCACGATCTGCATGTAGGTCTGCAATAAACATATACACACATCTCCATGCACCTCCCAGCTCTCTTCACTTCTTCTTTGTGCACCCTCCTGCTCCTCACTTCTTTTCCGTGCACCCTACCGGTCCTCACTTCTTCTCCACGCACCTCCCCGCTCCTCACTTCTTCTTCATGCACCCTCCCGCTCCTCACTTCTTCTTCATGCACCCTCCCGCTCCTCACTTCTTCTCCGCGCACCCTCCCACTTGTCAATTCTTCTCCGTGCACCCTTCTGCTCCTCACTTCTTCTCTGTTCACCCTTCTGCTCCTCACTTCTTCTTCGTGCACCTCCCCGCTCCTCACTTTTTCTGCAGCACCGCCTTGCCTGACCAATTTTCTGTGGGAAACACTGATTACTGTTTTTCATTGTTTAACCCTTGTATTATGTTGATAAAAAATTACATTGATTATGTTGCGGGTTGTTTTGACCCGTACATTGTAAATCCATGCAAAACAGTAAAAAAAAAAACAGGTTAAACCAATAACATCTTTATTTTAGATTATATGAATATTTAGAAAAGAGACAAACAAAAGTGTTCCCTCTTCACACTTTTTTTTTTTTTTGTTATTTGACTTGCTCCATTTTCAATGTTCAACAATGTTCACCCATTTATCCCATACATCTCTGATCGCAGCTAATTTGTCTCTTTCACATCGACCAGCTCTGGTGTCGCGATTGTCAAATCGGATCACACGAGATATCATGTGGAATGTCTCCAGAGACATTGCAGCTCGAAAGATTGGCCTTCCATTTTCTTCATTCTACAGACTTGTAGTTGCTTCTCCTTTTGACCTGTACACTCCAAAATGACCCACATTATCTTTGTATAAAACTCTGCACAGACATTGTACCGCACATCAAAGAGTCCAGATTTCACACACGAGTTCATGACCCAAGATGAGAAAAAGTCACAAAATGGATAAACAATACTTTGGTCAAAACAAAAACTGAAATGGGTCAAATTGACCCGTAACATAATACGAGGGTTAAAACTTGAATACCATATTTTTTGGACTATAAGGCGCACATAAAACCCCTTCATTTACACAAAAATTGTCAGTGCGCCTTATAATCCAATGCCTTATGTATAATTCTGGTTGTGCTACTGACCTCGAGCTGATTTTCACACATATTCCACTGAGTTGTGTTCTTTAGTCCGACAGAAGCTAAACATCAGCACACAAGGAGCAAACTGTTTTTTTTTATTTTTATTGCTTATATCCATCCATCCATTTTCGTCCGCTTATCCAGGGCCGGGTCGCGGGGGCAGCAGCCTAAGCAGGGACTCCCAGACTTCCTTCACCCCAGACACGTCCTCCAGCTCCTCCGGGGGAATCCCGAGGCGTTCCCAGGCCAGCCGAGAGACATAGTCCCTCCAGCGTGTCCTGGGTCTTCCCCGGGGCCTCCTCCCGGTGGGACATGCCCGGAACACCTCCCGAGGGAGGCGCCCAGGAGGCATCCGGAACAGATGCCCGAGCCACCTCAACTGGCTCCTCTCGACGTGGAGGAGCAGCGGCTCTACTCCGAGCTCCTCCCGTGTGACTGAGCTCCTCACCCTATCTCTAAGGGAGCGCCCAGCCACCCTGCGGAGGAAACTCATTTCAAGCGCTTGTATCCGCGATCTCGTCCTTTCGGTCACTACCCAGAGCTCATGACCATAGGTGAGAGTAGGAACGAAGACTGACCGGTAAATCGAGAGCTTCGCCTTTCGGCTCAGCTCCCTCTTCACCACAACGGTCCGATACAGCGACCGCATCACTGCCGAAGCTGCACCGATCTCCCGCCTCCGAGTCCCCACTTGCCTCACCTCCTCCTCGGAAGAGCTGCCATGTGAAACCGGTGGCAGATTCTGAGGTCCTGAGATCCTCAAAGTACTTCCTGTCCACCCGCCGGACAACAGCCCCAGTCGAGGTCAGCAGCTCTCCCCGCGCACTGTAAACAGTGTTGGCGAAGAAGGCTTCTTCCCCCCTCCTGAGGCGCCGGAGTTCGGTTTGCCAGAATCTCTTTGAGGCCGTCCAGATAGTCCTTCTCCATGGCCTCCCCGAAACTCCTCCCAGCTCCCCAAGAGTTTTTGCCTCCGCGAACCGCACGGGCTGCAGCACGCTTGGCCCGCCGGTACCCGTCAGCTGCTTCAGGAGTCCCCCGAGCCAGCAAGGCCCGATAGGACTCCTTCTTCAGCTTGACAGCATCCCTTACTTCCGGTGTCCACCACCGGGTTCGGAGATTGCCGCCGCGACAGGCACCACAGACCTTACGCCCACAGCTCCGAGCAGCCGCATCGACAATAGAGGCCGAGAATGAAGCCCACTCGGACTCCATATCTCCAGCCTCCCCCGGAATCTGGGAGAAGTCCTCCCGGAGGTGCAAGTTGAAAGTCCCTCTGACAGAGGGCTCCGCCAGACGTTCCCAACAGACCCTCACTACACGCTTGGGCCTGCCAGGTCTTTCCGGCTTCCTCCTCCGCCAGCGAACCCAACTCACAACCAGGTGGTGATCAGTTGACAGCTCAGCCCCTCTCTTCACCCGAGTGTCCAAGACACACGGCCGGAGGTCAGATGACACGACTACAAAGTCGATCATCGACCTCTGGCCTAGGGTGTCCTGGTGCCACGTGCATTTATGGACACCCTTGTGCTCGAACATGGTGTTCGTTATGGACAAACCGTGACTAGCACAGAAGTGCAATAACAAAAAAACGCTCGGGTTCAGATCAGGGAGGCCGTTCCTCCCAATCACCCCTCTCCAAGTGTCACTGTCGTTGCCCACGTGGGCGTTGAAGTCCCCCAGGAGAACAACGGAGTCCCCGGTCGGTGCACTGTCTAGTACCCCTCCCAAGGACTCCAAGAAGGCCGGGTACTCAGCACTGCTGTTCGGCCCGTAGGCCGACACCACAGTGAGAGACCTGTCCCCGACCCGAAGGCGCAGGGACGCGACCCTCTCGTTCACCGGGGTGAACTCCAACACACAGCGGCTGAGCTGTGGGGCAATGAGCAGGCCCACACCAGCCCGCCGCTCCCCGCGGCCAACGCCAGAGAAATGGAGAGTCCAGCCCCTCTCAAGGAGTTGGGTTCCAGAGCCCAAAACTGTGCGTGGAGGTGAGGCCGACTATATCTAGTCTGGTAACGCTCAACCTTCCGCACAAGCTCCGGCTCCTTCCCCCCCAGCGAGGTGACATTCCATGTCCCCAGAGCTAGTCTCCATGTCCGGAGATCCGGTCGCCGAGGCCCCCGCCGTCGACTGCCGCCCAGATCTCTCTGCACCGGCCCCATATGGATCCTCCCGCGGGTGGTGGGCCCACGTGAGGACGGCCCCACGTCGCTCCTTCGGGCTGAGCCCGGCCGGGCCCCGTGGGGGAAGGCCCGGCCACCAGGCGCTCGCTGACGAGCACCCACCCCAGGCCTGGCTCCAGGGTGAGGCCCCGGTGACGCCAATCCGGGCGACGTAACTGGCCTCTGTGTTGCACTCATCATAAGGGGCTTCTGAACCGTTCTTCGTCTGACCCGTCCCCCCGGACCTGTTTGCCTTGGGTGACCCTACCAGGGGCATGAAGCCCCCGACAACATAGCTCCCGGGATCATTCGGGCACTCAAACCCCTCCACCACGATAAGGTGACGGTTCTTGCTTATAGTTTATGTAAATAAGCCATGTGGTTTCAAGTTTAATTTCTGTAAAACATAAACAAATGTGCGCAAAGCTGCATTAAACACATTATTGCTCAATGTATATCTGAGTCTTCCTTGTAGAAAATAAAGAAGTCACAAGTGTCAAATGTCATCTGTTTGTTTCTCTTAATGCATCTTATAATCCGGTGCACCTTATGTATGAAAACAGACCAGAGAATAACACTAATTGTTCCGAGAGACACGATCACTCAATCAACAATTAAATATCCTCATTAATGTTCAATAATGGTCACACATTTATTTTTTGATTTACAAATAATGTCTATTGACTTGGGTCGTGAAAATCTGTGACTTTTAAAATATGCGTCCCCAGAAAAAAAGTTTGGGAAACACAAAAACACAACTTTTGACACACCTAGATACATTTTAAAGGGCCCATCTTACGCTGTTTTATGATCTATGTTATAAAAATGTTTCCTCATCAAAAACATACCTGAAGTTGTGTTTTGTTTCATTCAAACATGTTTAACACACAATCCCTGCATATTTAGGCTGAGTTCTTCTCTTAAACAGAAAACACTCTGTTCCACCTTGTGATGTCAAACTAATAATATATTAATCAAACATGTGTGAATGAAACCAAACTCAACTCCATTTATGTTTTTGAGGAGGTAACAGTATTCCAACATGACCTAAAGCTCACAAGAGTCCATTTCGCTTAATATAGGACCTTTAAGTTAACCATGCGCTATACAATAAGGTATATATTCATTTTTCTAAAGTTCACAGTACATCACAGCTATGACAGTACTGTGCCTACCTCTCTTCTTATGACACTACCTCAGCCAAGAATATCCTCTGCGTGTCCATCTCTGTGGAAGCTCCCTGCCAGTCACAGAGCTCCAATTTGCACCTTTGGAGACGCTGACCTTTTCGCTCTACTGGATCCATGACAGAAGCTTGACACTAGTTTAAAGGTTTCAATGAGGAGAGATAGGCACACTGTCTGCACACTGCACACTCCTCTAAGACCAGAGACAGTCCAACACATGCAGACTGTGCAAAGAGCCCCGCCGAATCCAATTAGAGAGCCCCGAGCTAATATGGCACTGGGAGGTGTAATGGTAGGGGGCTATATAATAAGTTGAGCTGAAGAAGTAGGTAAGGTGGAATTAGTTTTGAAGAAGAGATGTGGTTTGGTTTGGTGTCATGAGAAAACTTGAGTTGTAGTGTTTGGGGGTTGGGGTTATGTAAACTGACAATAGGAGGTCCACAAGACACTGTTTTGGCCGATAATTATGAAGTATATTTATTTATTCTTTGCAGTTCCACATTTTTAAACAAAGAAAACTTTGAACATGAGTTTTGACGGTGTGTGTGTGTGAATTAGTGCAACAGAGTTAAAGTCATTGTAGCTGATTTTTACTGGCTTTTTTTTTGTACTATGGATCCTACCAGGACTGAGGATTACACAGATTGGAGTTATTCCTCATTTACCTTATGAATTCCAGGCATCTTAAGCACATTTCACAGCTCTCAGAGACTGTGACAGTAAAGTTAACAATAACTACCAAGCTAACATGAACTTCTTGATTATCTGACAATGCACTAGACGGTTTGCAAGAAATGCGGAAATACGAGTTCTGTGTTGACAACGATTCCCCAGATCAAGGATTTAAAGCTGGAACATAGAGAATGATTGGTGAATTTTATCAAGGGGAAAGTCGTTATTGCCCTTCTTCCTGTGGGATTTGGGAAAAGCTTAATACACCAGTTAGCCCCGTTAGCGGTGCATTACGTACGTCATGACCGTCCATCTATCCATTTTCTTCCGCTTATCTAGGACTGGGTCGCAGGGGCAGCAGTCTAAGCAGGGACTCCCAGACTTCCTTCACTCCAGCTCCTCTGAGGGGATCCCGAGGCGTTCCCAGGCCAGCTGAGAGACATTGTCCCTCCAACATGTCCTGGGTCTTCCCCGAGGCCTCTTCCCGGTGACACATGCCCAGAACACCTCCCGAGGGAGGCGCCCAGGAGGCATCTGGAACAGATGAGCCACCTCAGCTGACTCCTCTCGACATGGAGGAGCAGCGGCTCTACTCCGAGCTCCTCGCGTGTGACTGAGCTCCTCAGTCTATCTCTAAGGGAGTTCCCTGCCACCCTGCAGAGGAAACTCATTTCGACCTCTTGTATCCACAATCTCATCTTTTTGGTCATTACCCAGAGCTCATGACCATAGGTGAGGGGAGGAACGAAGATAGGATAGGGTATCACGACCAAATAGCAGCAATTGGTTACATAAAAAAGTACCCACCTACGGTCAAGAGAACGAATCCTAATGGTGTGAGATCAGACAGATTCTACGAAGTGAAACCGGCTGATGAATCAGGCTAGACCTCAAGAGCTGATTATACAATACATCTGTACAGGGAAATACAAATTTTGCAAATCAGGTACAGGACCTTTAACTAATAATTTCAGTAACGAATACTGAAGAATATTAATATCATTCATTTAATGCAGAAACTCCACATTGCTCCCTTAGTCTAAAAAAGTTAGTTAACAACTTTGTGTGAGTGACATCAGTGATCAGTGCCCTTCGCTAGAGTAATTGGAGGTTTGATTCCCTGACAGAGAAAAAACACATTCTACGATGCCAAGCCTAAATAAACAGAAGTGTTCACATCAAATAAAGCAGACATAAATTAGCAAAATGTTTTAATTAAAAGTTTTATTTACACTGCATCGACATCAGTGTCTCTGTCGTTGATTCACTGTGAAACCCTTGATGCTGTGACCAAACCGAAAACATATTTTCGTTAGCTTCGTTTAAATAGTTCATTTAAATCATAAAGCTACGTACTCAGCTCCAATAACATTACTAAACTCTTGATATATCACACTTGCTAGCATCAGTGTGAAACCTCATTGCAGAGCATTTCTTTTACTGGTTTTACAAGAGGTTCTGACACAGCACCTCAGTCCATCTGGATCTTTACAGGATCTCCAGCGCTCTCCAGCCGCTCCCTCCCTCTTTCACTCACAAACACAGGCTGCTGCTGCTGTAAATGGGAGATCTTCAACTTTATGTCCATCATTTGTCTTTTATTTTATTTTGCCTGAAAGCTTTTACTTTAAGTGTGAAGAAGTGGCTTTAACTTGTAAATAAAGTGGCTGACACAACACATTGTCCGATTAACAAGAAAACTCCATCCTGCTTCTGTCTCCAAGTGAAAAGAAAAATGCATTCACTTTTCTGATCACAGTTCTGTAAAGTTCAGTTACACAGTGGTGGAAGAAGTACTCAAATTTGTTACTTAAGTAAAAGTACAGATACTGGAGCAAAAAATACAGTACATCATGAAAACATCTACTTAAGTAAAAGTATTAAAGTACCTGCTGAATTTTTAATTTTTTTTTTTGTATATTTGTATTTGCTCAAATATGTTAAAAATAAACTCCTTAGTCCTGTTCATAGATGTAGTTGGGTAGAAAGCACAGGCACCTGTAGTAAAGTTAAAGTTAAA
This sequence comes from Boleophthalmus pectinirostris, assembly GCF_026225935.1. Taxonomy (NCBI): domain Eukaryota; kingdom Metazoa; phylum Chordata; class Actinopteri; order Gobiiformes; family Gobiidae; genus Boleophthalmus; species Boleophthalmus pectinirostris. The sequence goes on from NW_026571133.1 coordinate 36,625,915, forward strand.
AAGTATCCACTATCCAATTTACTTAAGTTTAGATACCTAAAATCTTTACTTAGGTAAATCTGGATTGCTCACACATACACAGGGAGAACAGGCAAACTTGGTATAAAAAAGGCCCCCAGAAATAGAACCCTGCACCTTCTTGTTGTTATTGTGCTAGCTACTCAGGTTCTGTGCTGCCAACATTAACTATCATTTGTGTCCCGTGGTTTGATTATTGTTAAAAATGTTAATTAAAAGTCAAATTGGGTTAAAATGTTAAAATTAATTACAAATTTAAAAAAGGATCTTTGATAAAACAGTTTAAAAGGGGGTTAAAACACTGGGTGGGCCAAGTTAAGTAAGGTGCAGTTCGTAGTGTGATGTGGGGGGTGTGTGTGTGTGTCGATGAATCCGTGTCCCACAGTCCTTGCAGATAAAAGCAGACCAGCAGCAAAACCCACGCACAACAGATAGCTATTGCAACAGTTTGTTTAAGGGGGGGCACCACTATCTCCCATTACTTACGGGGCAAGGCAGAGCTCCTCACTCCACCGCTGCGTGGACTCAGCGTCGTGGTGTCCTTCTTTGATGCCCATGGTCGGCCCTTGTCTCTTTGCTCTGTCCCCTCGGTGCCGTCACCACACCGCTACCACCACCACCACCATAGTCAAAGGCTCTCGAGCTGGAAACACTTACAGGTAAGGCGCAGTTCCCCACTCCGCCTCTGTGTTGCTCCGCCGTCGTGGTGTTCTGATCCAGCTGGTGATCCGACTTGTGGTGGTGGCTTCTCTGCAGTGGCGTGCTCTCAACTCTGGACACTGGACTCTATCGCGTCAATCTCTTGTTCTCCCTTTTATTTCCCTCCCTAGCCGCCTTGCTTCAGGTGTGTTGATTTCTCCAGGTACTCATTGGCTGAAAAGAGTCACGTGTTTTGGGGTTATAGGCCTGTGCTGATACAGGCTTAAAAATTTACTAAAACTCCAGAGCAAAACCAGATAAAAACAGCAAATAAAAATATGCAAAATCTACACACGAATAATAAAACAAGCCTCCCACTGCACTGAGACATATCACATTTGCATTTAGTACGGCTTCAGTTTGGACACTTGGGGTCTACATTGTAAGTGGGTTCCGTCCTTGCAGTTGAAGACAGCCCTTGTGCCAAAAGCGTGTGTCTGTTTGCAGTGTGTTAGGATCAATAAAACAGTCTGATGGCCATTTAACGCTGCATGTCTCTGTGGTAATGGAGGAGTTTATTCATTTGTATATTTTGGTTAAAATCATTACAGTTAATGGAGCACATTAACTTGCAGTGTAATATAATGCAAAACAACACTCCAGAGATGTAAAATCACAATGAATATGGTTTGAAAGTGGTATGCATAAGTTTCCATAACCATCAAAGCATTATTGTTTGTCACTCTGGGGTGTAATGTGTTTTTTCTATGGTGGAATGTTCATCAGTTACCGTGGTAACACAACGCACACATTAGCAAACACAGCCAAAAAAAGATCAAAGTCTTAAAACTCAGGAGCCTGTGATTACAAGTGCTGGACCCTTGATTTTCAACAAAAAGATGAGAGTGAGTGAAAAACTGTTGACTAATGCTACCTAACTTATGACTGTAATATTGTTTGACAGTACAAAACAGCAACACATCCAGCTCCTTTCCAGTCAGATTGTGTTAAAATAAATCTCATATAAATCTCTCATCTCCCCTTTAACCCCTTAACACTTGAATTTATATAGATGTATATAAAAATGTTTTGTGTGTTTTTTTTTTTTTTTTTTGCTTTTAAGTAGATGGTAAATTAAGTTGAGATTATTAATTTCACTATAGAAAAAAAAACAAAAAAGCAAACAAAACAAAACAAAACAAAAAAATGGGGTATGTTACAAATTTGCAAGTGCTTGCCAAAGGTTCCTAGGAAGGTTTTGCATATGCACTCACCAGCACTGGAAGAATGCAGCTGCTGTCTTGGCTTATATCTTGATCCAAACAGTTTGTTGCATATTTGTGACAGTCGGTGTTAAGGGGTTAAAATCTTAAATTGAGTTACAGAGCTTCAGACAGAGCAGTGCCTTCAGTTATTATCACACCCTCAGGGAATGTTGATGGCATCAGATCAGTTTGTATTAGTATCAGTTTGGTAATTCTACTGTCCTCTTCATGTAGTACACTAGCATGGGCATTCTGCATCATGTGGACAGTCCAGAGGAGCTTGCATTTTCAAGTGAAGATGAAAATAAGGTTTGAACATCTTCCGTCCTGATCAAGCTTAGCTCAATGTAGGTTATTAGGTTCTTTTTTCAGACCAAGAGTTTGTTTTCATACCTGACAGTTTGGGCTGCTCCCTGTGGTCTTCTTCAGAGTGAGCACGTGATGTTGCTGTGACGTGTCTGGTCAGCAGTGTTGGGGAGTAACAGATTACATGTACCAGAGTTACGTAATCAGAGTACAAATTATGAGTAACTGTATTCAGTTACAGTTACTGTTTCAATGAATGGTAACTGGATTACAGTTACTGTGTTGAAATAAATGGATTATTATGTTCCTGTTTTCACATTTGGGGCTATATCCTTTTTTTTTTGTTTTTTTCTCCGTAATTCCACTCATTGCCGGACACTAAACCAGGTCTAAACCCAGGTCTAAACCCAGGTCTAAACCCAGGTCTAAACCAGGTCTAAACCAGGTCTAAAACAGGGTTTAACAGGACTAAACCAGGACTAAACCAGGTCTAAACCATGTCTAAAACATGATTTAATAGGACTAAACCAGTACTAAACCAGAACTAAACCAGGACTAAACCAGGTCTAAACCAGATTTCCTCATCTTTGCTTCTCTACAGCAAATCAAGTAATCCAAAGTATTGAGATTACATTACTCACTTTAAGTAATTTAATGGATTATGTTACAAACTACATTTTGGTGTGTGTAATCTGTAATCTGTAGGGGAATACATTTTAAAAGTAACCTTCCCAACACTGCTGGTCAGCTGATTTAAAAAGGTTTTGGTGCTGTCTTCCTACCGGTGGAGGCAGGACGACAGCGCCATCTGCAGTCCGACTTCCTCAGGACAGTATCCCAGGTGTATGAGAGTAAAAAGGCCCCTTTCTCCTGGTTTATAGTCCCGTGGGTATGTTTCTATATTTCAATTGCCTCTTTAATCCAGCGACTGTGTTTTTTTTCCTCTGTTGGCACTGTCGTCCTGCTTCCAAGGGTTTGAAGACAGCGCCAAAACCTGTTTAAATCAGATGACGGGACAGTCGAAACTGTCACATATGAAAACAAACTCTTGGTCTGAAAAAAGAACCTAATAACATAAATGATCAGAAAACGATATGAACCTCATTGGACTACTAAGCCTAGCTCAAGATCTCATGGTAAAGTTAGTAACAATTATCATGCTAGAACGCAGTAGATCTTTAAGTCTCCTCTTTTTTACAGTACACTATCACCAATATCACGCTAAGTTCTGAGATAAACAATTACACATTCAATTATTTCCTCAATTACAACCATCTCCATCTTGAAACCACTGTCTACAACCTGCTTTCTCCATTCTCCTCTCCATAAATCAAGCTGACTGCAGTGAACGGTCTTTAAACGCAATAACTCTCCACACCATGCACCAGTAAAGCATCATTTAATTAAACCAGGAATATTACTGCGCCCAATCGCCTGGTAACCACCCTTGTTACACCTCTATAAACCCAAATCTCACTAGACATAAAACCCACACAATAAACTGTAAAAATGGAGGAGAGAGGAAATCACCAGTCTTGTTTACAGGGAGCCCATGTTACATTTGCTGTCTTGATAGGAGCTTTATCTCTAGCTGTTTTCTGTGTGTAAACCTGTATCATTATCTTCTGAAAGTACCATTTGTGTCACTTTGGTGATAGTACAAGACCTATCTGCAGCTGCATGGTGTCTTTGTTGAACTTCAGGTGAGACACTGCAGCTGAAAACGAAGTAATAATATAGCATTTGAAAATATCAGTTTGACACTTCTGTGATTAACTATAAGAAAAATGTATTGTGTAAATATAAGTTTTTCATCAGTTCATATTTTTATTAGTGCTGTCAAAAATATTGTGTTATTAATGAGTTAACGCAAAACAATTTTAACCGTGTTCATTTTTTTAACAGCGTTAATTTTTATTTATTTATTTTTTTAAATCATAAACTAGTTTTTTCATAAGCTGTGGCCACTGCTAATAATGTTAGAAAAACAACAGGAGCTGGCTGTAAACAGGAAGCAAAACAATCTGCACGAAACTGAGGTTGAAGTCCTGTCATGTGCGCTGATGTTATTCATACAAGGAAAACACGTAAAGTCCGCTCCAAAACACACAGTGAATCTGCACTGATCTTCAGGAACTACTGTGGCAGTGACAAAAGTTTTGCAGGCTCTTTTCTCACTCCTCCAAGCTGTTGTTATATCCATAAACACACGGAGAAGCGTGTATCACAGCACGACTCATATCTGTCTCACTATTTAATAGATATTTCTGGACTTATTTTCTCCACTAAAGCTTTAGCTTTTCTGCACCACATGCAAACAAACAGGGCCATGTGATGACATCATCTGCTTTAGTACAGCAGCGTTGGGGCAGACAAACACGGTCACAGACACAGTTGCAATAAAAATAAATAAATAAAAAAATTACAAATAAAATTGCACAAGCAAGCCTATCCACTTTTCTGTGTTGATAAGAGTATTAAAATGATTATTCAACGGACAGAAATATGATAAATTTGCGATTAATAACGAGTTAACTATGACATTCATGAGGTTAATCGTGATTACATATTATAATCGATTGACAGCACTCATTTTTATATGAAAAATAATGCATTTTATGTGTAAAATGGCCTGAATAATGGAAAGGGCCAGATTTTAATTTCTTGCTTTGTAATTTGTGATTTATATGGTTTTGCTTCTTTTTTTTTTTTTTATTTTTACTGGTTTTATTGTTTTAGGACTGGTATGACCACATTTGAGCAATTTACATTTTTGTCGTCTTCATTTTGTGATCTCTGTGCAGCACTGTGGAGATTGTTTTGTTTGTGTAAAATGTGCTATAGAAAAAAAGTGGATTTGGATTTCTTCATTTTTTGACATATTAGATAAACACACACACACACATCTGATAAAAAATAAAAAATAAAAAATAAAAAATTGGCCTAAAATTTTATGTAATTTTTTTGAGCAAATCGGGTTTGGAATTACATATCAAGCAAGACTGGAACATTCGGTGTCAGTAGGTGCTATTTTAAGGCGTTTTCCTTATGTCCCTTATGTCAGAGGAATATTTTCATTTTGAGTAAACGACCTTTGAAGTTACAATGTCCCATATAAATCTGTGGATGCAAGATAAAGTAATAACATCTCCATGGAGAAAAGCATTTCACTGACCCTCCACCTGAAAAGTTACACAATGCACCTTCACGTACAGTACTACTGTACTTCTTGTACTTCATTACCTTCCGCCACTGCTTGTCTTCATGGATTATTACCAGAAAAGTTATATAGTGCATCTTTAAAGTGCTTGTGACAGATTAGACTACTCATTTCACCAAAACACAGTTAAGATAATTATACATAAGATTTAAGATGAAATTTCACTTTTTAAAATTTTTTTTCCCCTTTTGGCCAATTTGTAGGTTTTAAATTTTACTTCTTGGTTGGAAGTCACAACATCACGCTAGGGAGCTGTTTCCTAGCAACCATGATGTACTCTTGGCCACAACTCTTTTAATATACACAGACATTTTTATTTGACAAATAAAAATACAAGAAAACAACTTTATTTTGTTGAAATAATGCTCAAAATGCAAAAAAAAAAAAAAAAAAAAAAAAAACAAAAGTATCTTATGTGCAAATTCTGACAAAATTTTTTGGACAGAATTTGTCATCAGTATGGAACCCTCTGATGCGAGTTAATTCAAGCCATAATATGGAACTTTTTAGCCAACAAATAAATTAAAGCTTTTTTTTTTTTTTTTTCTCTTTATGGATGTTTCTATTGCACTGGAAAACATAGAAAACCTTGCATCCTTGTGCCACAAAATCCTGACTCTTGTTTCCCTGTTTCTTGAGTTACGTTTACACTGAAACAAAGCACTGTATCACCGTATCGGAAACGATCTGCGTCCAAATAGGTTGTTTCTGTGTGCGCAAGTCTTCCCTAGCCACACAGCTTTGAGCATATTTGTTTACGTTTTACAGAAACAAAACTTAAAACCGCATGGCTAATTTGCATAAACTGAACTAAAAAAACAACAGCTTGCTCCTTGTGCACTGATGTGGTTCAGTTTCTGTTGGACTAAAGGACATGACTCAGTGGAATATGAGTGTTCTTTCTGTGACAGAGGAGTGTTCTGCTGATGGTGAGTCTGTTCTGTGCTTCTATCAGGTTGGAGAAGGTTCATGTTAAACTTTTCAGAGATTATACGTCTGTAGGTCATACGCATAGACCTCATATATGAATGGGCATATATTCTAGCCTCTTAGTGTTTTGGCAGTGAATTACTTCACAGCGCATACACCTACATCAGAGTATCAACGTTTTCAGGCGTCCACACAGTGCTGGATCAGATCTGTACTCAGATGAATTCGTGGGAGCTGGCGGCACCAGATCGTTTCGTCTCTAGAGTCGTTTTCCATCAGATTAGTGTGGACGAACAGTGCATCCGCAATGAAAACTACTCGAATACGTACTAGTGTGAATGGGGCCTTGGGCTAAAATATCCAACAGTATTGATATTTTTGCAGCTGATGTCATCAACATTCCCTGGGGACGTGATTCTAACTGTAGGCACTACTTTATCAGAAGCTCTATTAGATTTTAACTTTATTTTACTTTATTTTAACACAATCTGACCAGAAAAAGCTGAGTTGGAACAACAACAGGTGAGATGAAACAAATCCCTCTTGAATAACATTACAGTAGCTCACACGCATTAGCCAACAGTTCTCACCCTTTTGTCGAAAATCAAACATTTAACAGGACCATGAACGCCCATATTGATCACAGGCTACTGGAAATGTGTTGTTTTAATTAGTTTTGTTTGTTTTTTCTAGAATTTTTTGAATATTTTAAGGTGTTTTCTGGCTGTATTTGCTATGTGTGCACTGTTATCACCATGGTAACTGCTGAACACCATACAAATACATGTAAAACACCCCCAAGCATCATGTCACTGCAAAGCATCAATAGCATAAAACGATGGACAATGTTATGGTTTTAACTTTTTATTTCCATGGAATCACGCCGCTGACTTGCCACCAAGGTGCACTGTGTAACTTTTCTGGTAGAGGGTCCACCACTTGCTTTCTCCTTGTTGTTTTTTTTTTCAGAAATGTTCCACAGCATGGCACTTAATGTATCTATCGCCATGGACACAAGCAGCCCACATCACCAGGCCAGGTTACAGGTCAGATCTGTGGAGAATTGGACCTGCTCACAGAAAGAATGCATATTTTTCCTCTAGTTTTGAGAAATAATAAAAATAAAAAATAAAAAATAAAACAAACAAACAAAAAAACACTTGAATAAATACAAGATATATGTATTTAGTATCATACCATAGCACATGACAAGCAAAACAGTAACATCACCATGAAGACAAGTAGATGGCATACCTTCCAGCAGAAAAGTTACACAGTGCACCTAAAAACATCTTTTGGGGAAACTTGGACAGTGATCTTGTTTCAGGGTGAAAGCTTATATTTCAAATGTGTAGGTTTACATAGGGACAGTGGGGACATGTCACAACCAATATTTGGGGAAGACAAAATAATTTCTACCAATTTTTACCATTTTATTTTAATAAACAAAAATATACATTTATTCAGATTTTTTCCCAAACTCAATAGTATTAATTTAACATGTTTTAGTTCACATTTTGCTTATCAGACGTTCTGAGATGTATTCAGTGATATGACGACAGGGTTACACCTGCCGCTATTTCATTGGCTGTGACAGAGTGATGTCATTAGTGGTGCCAGGAGCCTAAACTGGGGAAGCGGCAGGGCAGGGCCGCACCTGAAGATGGTGGCTTGAGCAGGCGTGAGTGAAAACGCTGCACCAAACTTTGAAAAACTTTTCAAAAGGAACTTACTTGGCTTCATCTTCAATTAAACTCTTCTCGTCTTATAATGAGAAAAAAACAAAAATGTGGCTGTTTGCTGCAGGTGTTCCAATCAGTGGGAGCAGGTAAAGGGTGCTCTTGGAAAAAGGATCAAAACTAAAACAGAACGGACTCCAGGCATGCCAAACAAGTAAAAATCGCACAAGGAAAACTGTACTTAAAAGGCCTTTATTTAAATGGCTAAAGCCAACATGTTTCAACCAAACTGGTCTTCATCAGGGCTTAATAGGCTTAATTGTGTTTTGCCTTATAATGAGTCGAAGCCGAAAAAGAGCGACTATCACCACAAGTGCACCTTCCAAACGGAGCCCTACACGTGCGCTGTTAGCAAACGGACTCTATTGACAATATTCCATGGGAAAATGTACAGACATTATCTCACAAATATCTCATCATGAACTGAAAAATGAAACCACCTCTCACTTATTCTGGACCTGCCCAGACTCTGTGTGTTTTTGGAAAGAATTAATAAAACATGTGCAACTTCTTATGCCATTTCACCCTTTCTTATAAAGCTGTGCTGTTTGGTTTTTGCAGTGTGCATTATACGAAAAGTAAACACTGTTAGGTTTCTTGATTGACAGATTAATTATCTATCTGCTGGTTTCAACAACAACAAAAGTTATAAGATGTAGAACATGCCAAACAAAGCAATAACATCACCACGGAGACAAGCAGATGTCAGACCTTCCAGCAGAAAAGTTACACAGTGTACCTTCAAAATTTTTAGGGACAGATTGGACATTGATCTTGTTTCCACGTGGAGGCTGAGAGACAACTGAGAGACAAAATGACCTAAAAAATAAGAATAAGATATAACAAATCTAGATCATCTCATAGTGTCTCCTCTTTTTTGACACATCCGGAGATTCCACCACACCCTTCACCCTGTTTACCATCGGAATACTAATTTATCACGATGATCCAGTATCTTTCAGAAGTGATGCTGAGGGAGAAGAGTTTAAACCCGAGATGCTAATAATGTAGTTTTGTGCGAAGTGGGTTAGCTTCCTCTTAACAACTACGCAGCTCCTCCGTGGACTTGGAGCTTATCGATCTTATCTTCTTCAGTGTAAGAGGAGAGGGGAAATAAGGTAACCGACGTGTACAGGGAGGGGGAGATTACATAGAATGAGAACAATAAAGGTAAAATAATATGGGGAGATAGGAGCAGCCAGGGCGTTGTAATGAATAGTGAAAACAAGTCGATAAAAGGTGTGGAAAAGTTGCGGAAGTTAAAGTCAAAAGGGTACATCCGAAGGAGGAGAGGAGAGGAAGAGGAGAGAGAGAGATATAAAACTCATTTGCATATTGTTTTGTCTGACTTAGCAGAATAACGTCTTAGTTCATTCTCGTTTTCAGGTCAAGAATAAGAAAGACTGATTTTGTTTATGAGTGTACATGACGAGGAAGTGAGGCTTAATTGATTCTTGAGTCTGACATTGTAAGAACTTTACGAGGCCATAACTGAGAAAATTTAAAAGAGGTTATAACTACTACAACGACTACTACTTCTTCTTCTACTAGTACTATAATAATGATAATACATTTTATTTATATAGCACTTTTCAGGACACTCAAAGGCGATTTACAAAACACATATTAAAAGTCAAAAGAGCAATAAACAAATAATACAGGAACCATAAAAACTCTGAATCGTATTGGGAAAAGTTAAAGGTGCACTATGTAACTTTTCGGTTGGGGATCACGCCTGCTTCTATGTTTCTATGGATATGTCACTGCTCTGCCTGGAATGTTCCACAGTATGACATTAAATAGCTCTACCTTACATGTATTCAATTACAGGTGGTTTTATAGCTCAAAAATACCTAGAAAAACAGGAATTCTGATTGTTAATGGTGTCGCCTTTCCACAGATCTGATCGGTAAGTTTGTCATGTTTGGTCTCCGTGAACATGTAAAGGTTTAATGCCATACTGTGAAACATTTCCAGACTAAGCAATATGATCTCCATGGAGAAAAGCATTTGATTGTTCTGTGTTCTGTCGAAACAGGCTGTTCCGTCGAAATGAGCTCCCCGCAGCCTAAATCGACAATGACGTCTATTGATTCACGCTGCCCCGTCGAAGTAAGTGACCTCACGTTTTTCTGTTTATAGTTGTATAGATCCAGTAAAGCCAAATCCTGACCTCCCCAGTTTTACAAAATATTTTTTTGGATTAGAGACGGCGGGTTTGATTCTGTTTGCGCGCGGTGATCACACTTTATACTTTAGTTATGTAAAATTTCAACTCATTTAGATGAATATGCGTAGTTCATTTGGGCAAATGTATTCTGCTCAAATAGGGCTCTGACTAATGGGAGCACATATCGAAAGGCCAATTTAGCCTTCGATTAATGCTCCCACTGTAGAATCACCATTATTCACTCATTTATATGAATTTGGTTAGAGGTAGCTGATTTTGACCGGCCTAGATCCTCTATCAAATAAGGCTTCCCTCATATAAGAGAAAGAAATGACTGGAAACACTGAAATCTTTATATTAAATTGTAATAATATAATATTTAACGCTAATATCATAGGCTACAGTGTGAATTTCCTGTTATAATATAGTGATATTTTATTTGTACAATACCTTTCTAGACAAAGTTGAAATGTTTTCTACACATGGAAACAAAATAAAATATGATGTAATGAAAATGATAACTAAATCCAAACTATTCAAGTCATCTATTCTACCACAAATCTAACAAGCACATTCAAACCAATCAATAAAAGCAATACAGTTTTAAATTTTGCTTGTCACTCCACTTCTGACTTGGGAGGTGAAATCCACGGGCATTTAAACTGTTACAGCTCTTGGGGGTACTGTGTATGCGCAGTAGTGGTAGGTAGCTCAAATCGATGGGTATAGCTCACATCGACAGGACACCAGCACTCCACTAGAAAAGTTACACAATGCACCTTTTAACCTTAAAGCTGTTCTAAATGGATGGGTCTTGAGATTTGTCTTGAGGGTGTTGAGGTCAGTGCAGTTACAGAGTTACTGAGATAGTGAGTTCCAGAGTGTGGAGGAGCAGGGACAGGAGCAGGGGAGAGACAGGTGCAGACAGGAGCAGGGGAAGGACAGGAGGCTGGCATCGGAGAAGCGTAGGGAGCTGGATGTAGTGTGGGGGTGTAGCAGGTCTGAGAGATGAGGTCTGGTTGTGAAGGGCTTTGAAGGTGATGAACTAAAGGTGTTCTCTGCTCAATTTACTTTCTCTCCAGTGACCAGGTCAGGAATTGTAATACACTAGACGGTTTGCAAGAACCCCGGAAGTTGTAGATCTTGCATTGATCAATCAGAGAAGAGCTGTGAAGTCATGACTGAGTCCCTTTTGTGGTACAGCACAACAGTAAACAAAGCGGTCGAGATGGATGTAGATCAGGGGTGCTCAATACGTCGATCGCGATCTACCAGTCGATCGCCAAGGTCGTGTTGCTCGATCGCCGTGTCTCGTCTCGGACTTGATCGCGTTTGGACTCGGTCTTGTCTCTCACTCAAGGTCTGACACTCAACAAGTGCGATCATATTTCATTACGGCCGCTGCTGTTGGCAATAAACTTGTAGCGGGGTGCAGGAGCGGGTGGGGCGTCTCAGTGCAGCCTGTGCGCTCATTTGAAACCCACGGAGACTCTACGTCTCATCACAAACACACACACTCCCTATGCACGGCTCATCTGCAACAGCGTGTGCCCTCGTGTACCAGCGTGCATCACAGGGCAGGTTCAACTTCCTAAACATCCTATCTGTCCATCTGCCTCACGTCAGCACGCCGCCCCTCGCCTTTTCACGCTCTCACTCCTTCCTGCGTACAACGAAAACAAGCCCACAGTGCGCTGATTAGAAGAGCAAGACGAAACGGGAAGCAAAAACTAGTCTAAATTTGTGTTACAATGTTGGCACAAAGCAGGTCTACAGCATAGAGCGGATCTACAGAACAGACCTACTGCCACATTTGGCTGAAGTTTGCCTAACAAAAGTGCACAAATGCATCTGTGTTTGTCACGATGTGCGTTTGGTTTGGTAAACATGCAGAGGCTGGTAAATATCACTGCAAAACCAGAAAAGAATGCAACTCCAGTTTGGAACTTTAAAAAAAACAGGTTTAAAAATCTTACCTACTTCCTTCACTTTTTTCACAGTTTTGTGTAAAGTGCCAGAGGAAGTTCTATTAAAGAAGGGGTTCTCAAACTGTGGGTGAGGTCCAAAAAAGGGGCACAGAGTGTTTCAGTGCAGTTTGCTTGGCTTTGTATTAGGTAGATCTTTATGACTTGGTCATTTTGTAAGTAGCTCGCATACTGAAAAAGTGTGAGCACCCCTGATGTAGATGAAGACATACATTCTGTGTTGGCAACGATTCCCGGGATCAAGGATTTAAAGTCGGAACAACAGAATGTTTGGTGAATTTTATGAAGGGGAAAGACGTTGTTGCCCTTCTTCCTACTGGATTTGGGAAAAGCTTAATATAACAGTTAGCCCTGTTAGCAGAGCATTACATACATCACGACCAAATAGCAGTGATTGGTTAAATTTAAAAAAAAGTACCCAAGCTGAGTGAACTGCGAGATCAGACAGTTTCCACGAAGTCAAACTGACTAATGAATCAGGCAAGTTCTCTGTACACATTTTAAGTATTGTGTGCTATATGAGTGTAAAGTTTTACAGCTTTTGAGGTACAAATACAAGTACATATTACTTGCTCGTTTCTATTCAAAAATGGTAAACAATTTTATAAAAATTTCAAATATACCCAATTCATTTCTGAAATTTGAAACAATGTAATTTCCAACAGTAATCATGTTTTATTCATGGCAGATATATTGGTTGTACAGTCAAATCAGTGGAAGCTGTTTTCTCATCAAAAATGAAAATTGAATCATAGGCACGTGGGCTCGTATTAATCAAAATTAAGTAATGAAAAAAAAAAAAGAAATCTGATGTGTTTACTTATCATATAGTCATGCCTTAGTTCCACAATACACACTTCTCCCATACATTACAAAATACAGTGGGAAGTCTTTGTGGGCTTGCCATTCAACATACACTACCAGTCAAACGTTTGGACACACCTTTTCATTTCTTCTTCTTCTTTATTTCCATGATTATTGACATTTATTCACATACACAATAACATCTCCATGGAGACCAGCAGAAAAGTTGCATAGTGAACCTTTTATGAACCAAAAAACAAAACAAAACAAAAACAAACAAAAAGTCAGTATTTCACACCAGCTAAATAAATAATTTCCATAACATTTAAATTGTGTGCCCCCTAGTGGATAGCCCTTTACACATTCTGCTTACAGCAACTGCGCTGACCTTTACTCTCCTGCTGTTATTATTACAACAGTAGTCATCCTCATCATCGTACGGCGTCCATTATGGGTCTATGGGGAGACAGTTTCACCTCCGGGCCTTTTGTTTAGTGCCAATGTATCTTTTGGATAACAAGCCTGTGTACAGACAGTGTGCCATTATTGCTGCACTTTTATTATAAAGTCACATTGATTTTAGCTGGAGCTCAGTTCTGCTTTATACGCCATCAGCAGTAAATGTCAGCTCCCAAATATAAGCTGTGCCTTTGTCAGGTCTGTATCATCGCACAATACAGACAATAAGACATTTGATATAGGTCTAGCCAATATAAAGTGGCATTCAAGCTATAAGTTTATGGTATTTATTTTAATAGATATGGCTCTAAGCGAAAGTAGGCAGTGGATGGATGGTGATGCACAAAAGGTCAAACAGGACAGATTTATCTGATGATTGTTAGCAAAGTAAAGAATGAGCTTACAAAGAAGTAACAACAAGTTTATGTACTGTTCTCCAGCAAATATTATATCACATAAAAATGGTCATGGAGTTCATATAAGGATCCAATGTGGACCATGGTGCTCTTTAGGACCAAGGTAAGATGGACTTCCAGGATACACCACCTGGAATTCACAGTCTAGTATGAGATGGCCCAATAGGCTGAACCTCAGAACGGTGAATGTTTTCTCATGATCTTTATCAGACCAGTGCAGTGCCTGCAGTGATGCAGTCGCTGTATCGGACTGTTGTGGTGAAGGGAGAGAGAGAGTGGAAAAGCAAATCTCTCAATCTATGTTCCTAGTCTCACCTAAGATAAGTGAATCCTTTATTGTCTCCTATGGGAGAAATTTGTCTTGGGCAAAGGGGTCACATGCTTTAACACAGAAAATCGAACACTGAACATAAATAAATAAGAGACCAAGAATAACCACAAGAGATTCACCATCAGGGGATCTTCAAATCACTCTATGCACTTCACAGTTTTATTTTCTATCACTTGTTACACATTCCGTAAGCCTATGTGCAGTTTTGATTATGAGCTTTGAGTAGTGACTAAAAGGACAACATGACGAATACAAGTGGGTGAAATTATACCCTCTGCAGGGTGGCTGGGCGCTCCTTTAGAGATAGGATGAGGAGCTATGTCATGTGGGAGGAACTTGGAGTAGAGCCTCTGTTGCTCCGTGTGGAGAGGAGCAGCTGAGAGGATGCCACCCTGTGTTCCAGGCACGTCCCACTGGGAGGAGGCCCTGAAAAAGTCCCAGGACACACTGGAGGGACTATGTCGCTCGTCTGGCCTGGGAACACTTGAGATCCCCCTGACTCACAAACCCGGCCCTGGATAAGCAGCAGACAGTGGATGGTTGATATCAGGACTATAATGAATGAAGCTTAACATTGACCTTTGCAACGCCCCCTGGTGGATGTAGTGTCCTGTGCATGATATGTGTAGTCTGCTTCACTGGGAACAACCCTGACTCCTACTTCACCTGTTTACTTTATCTCGCAGTGACCCTACCTGTCATCCAGCTCTTTAAGCACATTTACTGTACCTCCAACGCGCGCTGCTAACCCAAAGTCACAAAGTCATTCTGTATTTATGAACTCACCATCCCACCCCCCCACACCCCTCCTCCTCCTCTATTGCAGCCTGTGCTCTGCTTGACCAAGGACAGAGGAGAGCTGCTGAGTCAGAGTGGACAGGAGGCAGCCATTTGTCACAGAATCAATGAGAACACACACAGAGACAGGCCATCGACAAGAGAATCATTTCACTTTGTAAGTACACCACCCACCTGCGCTGCTCTGCCACTGTACACCACCCACCTGCGCCCCTCTGCCACTGTAGCGTCGCTTATTATTGAACATGGGACGGGTCACAGCTGAAGCTACAGCAGGAATTCTGAGTTTAACAGAGTTGGAAGTACTCTTTTAGCTCCTGCTTCTCTATTCGCGATATTTTTGGAAAAAGTAAACATGCATTTCTGACTCACACTTTCCCTGTGGAGTGAGGAGTTAGCAGTATGTAACTTTTCCGGTGGACGGTATGCCATCTGCTACTCTATATAGGAATGTTATTGCTTTGCCTGGAATGTTCCACAGCATGGCATTAAACCTATGTATCACATGGGTCAACTGCTGGTCTCCTGGAAAATAGATAATGCTATAATGTGGAGCATTTCAGGCAATGAAATACAGTGGTCCCTCGTTTATCACGGGGGTTATGTTCTAAAAATAACCTGCGATAGGTAAAATCTAGTCAACTTTATGTTTTACAATTATTCTATCTATTTTAAGTCTGTAAAACCCCTCACCACACACTTTATACACTTTTTTCAGACAGGACAGTCTTTTGCATCCTTCTTAAAACTTATTGCTGCTGTCGTCCTTATGTTTTTTTTCCTCCTTTGTGTAACAACCGAAGATTCATTTATTCCGTAACAGAGCATTACAGCGCAGAGTCCTACACGTGTCCATTTTTGGAGACCCGCACCTGCACAGTACAGCACCACACCCACCAGTTAACCCAAGATTATATCAAACTTTTGCGCTGCCTACGCCATGGACTGAACCAAGACTAAACCAGGACTAACCCAGGACTAACCTAGGACTGATCCCAGGACTGAAACCAGAGGACTAAACCAGGACTGAACCAGGACTAAACCAGAACTCACTGTCGAGATTGGCTCCAAGGTGACCGCAGGAGAAAGGACCAGCTCTGCTCTGAACCTCATGGAAGTAGAAGCGGCCGTTGCCCAATCGTGCTTTGCGGACACCCTGCTTCAGTGTTCTCTCTCTTAAGTCCAAGATTAGTCCTGGTTTAATCCTGGTTTAGTCCTGGTTTAGTCCTGACCCGCCTGTAAAATTCCAGAATGTTAAAACCCGCCCTTTTCAGCAACTATTTGCCTGTACCCGACCCGGTGCAGGACTCAGCTACAGCCGCATAACTTCCAGCTTCCTTCAGCGTGTCCAGAAGTCCAACTTCTTCCTCTGCCTTTTGGGTGAGACCACAGGAGCCTTTGTCAGTGCAGAACGTTTCGTCGACATTGTAGGTTTTGTCGGGGAGAAAACTTGCAAATATACAGCACTTAAGAATCACACTGCTAACGATCGAACATTTATTTAAATATGACAGCTGAAAGCTCCTGTTCTGTACAGGAGACACGGCACGGAGAAGATTGATTGACAGTGGTCTACAGTCTCTTAGTCAATCAGGACGTAGGGGCAAAACTGCACAAAAAAAAAATCTGCGAAACAGCCAGACCGCGAAAAGTGATCCGGGATATAGCGAGGGACGACTGTAACATCTAACAACATGGAGACAAACAGATGGTGTACACTCCATCTTTAAATATAGGTAAAGTAATCAAATTTTTATTCAAGTGTTATTATTTGCAGTTATACATATTCCAGTTAGCATTGCATTTTTCTCCCTTTTACACCCCACACCTCCCACCCTTAAACTCCCTGTTGATTGGCATCTGCAGAAAACATATGTACATACACATACATCCACATAAATACATGTCCAGGTTTATATTCCCTCTATACAAAACAAGTGCAAATTTCCTCCCTCAAAAGACATCAGCAGAAATTGCTTTATGCGTACTTAATATGTACCATACATACAAAATTGACTAAGCGTATACATATTGTGTACATTCTAAGAACATATATTATAATGAAATATCTCCAACATATTCAGATCTCAATTTGATCAGTAAATTGAACCAGCAAGAAATGTTTTAGGTTTTTGATGATGATGATAAAAATAAAATAAAATATAGGTATAGTAAATGGACTCTGCATTGTGGCATCACCTTCTTGTCTCCTTGGAGATAAATGCAGAGGTGGGTAGAGTACTCAATACTCAAGTAAGAATAACCTTATTTATTATTTTACATTAATGTAATTTGAAGGATAAAATTGTAAATAATGCACAAAATCTGATATTTTCAAAGGATTAACACAAAAAGTAAACAAACTGTGAAAAATTCAATGCAAGAAACACTAACGTTCAAATTATTTGATATTGTCAACATAAAGATTTTCTCAATTGTAGACTTCCTCACAGTGGGAAGAAGATCCAAAACTTACTTACGATTCTTTAAAAAAAAAAGACTCAAACAGGAGTAAAAGTATGCCGCTGCCAAGTCCTTTGAAAAGTACAATTGAATTAAAGTTACTGTTGATTTCTGTTATATCTTGCAAAAACAAAAAAAAAAAAAAAAAAACAAGCGCAGAGACACGGAGATCGTTCTTACAGTACTTATAATTTTGTTACAGCAGAATTCACAGCATCAGGGTGTTGAACAGGTAAAAATGTCAGAGAGTCTACAAGCATCTAGCCGAGGTATCAGAGAAGTCTAAGAGGTCTGAGAAGTCTACAAAACTCAGTAAATGTTGTTTTTAGCTCACACATAAGTCTGGGTAAATCTTTTTAGCTGATACATAATTTTAGAAAAATCATGGAGCACCTGCAGTTTGTATCATTCAAGGCCACTGAACAGAACATTTTGCACTTTAAATTTAAATTGTTCACATTACTCAAGTAAATTTTGCCTAAACCGAGCACTACCCACCTCTGGATAGATGAGTATAAAGCCAGAAATCAACCAAAATTACATAGTGCCTTGTGCAGAGTTCATTATACTGTGGCAAAGAGTAACTTGAACCCAAAAGTCCAAAACACATCTTAAAACAGCATTTTTTTTACCCTGGCCATTTTCCACTCTGTCTCTCCAGTGCATCTCCTGTCTGAACCTCCTGCTAATGCCCATTACAGCGGAGGGGAAACTCTTCACTTTAGCTCATTTCCTCTCCTCCACCACAACCACCCCCCACAGCCCACCGGCCCCCCTCCCCGTCCAGGATGTTTACTGCAGCTGTGGAGTCTTTATGATGGCTCTCCTCATGGGACAGTGCCTTCAGGAGGCAGACACCGGAACAACAGGAAGCCCTCACACCTCTGTCCCAGACACAACACGAGACATGTCCTCACCTGCTGTCTGGGTACGCCACTGTTAGCATCCGGGCCAAAGCTCTGTTTATGAGCGTCCCAGAGAAGCTGCAATGTAGTTTGGACAATGTAGAGCAGCTTGTGTGTGGTGGAGAGTAAATAATAAAGGCCTGGTAACCCTATGTGAAGTCATACATCAGCTATAACAGGGCTGACACTTTGTATTCTTGCAGTAATTTGTATTTATATTTGTATATATGTATTAAAGGGACAATGCATATTAAAAACAACATAATGCAAAACATAATAAATCAATAAAATGCAGGATTGTAGCTAAAACTAATTTCCATTCTTAGTCCCCTGCTGTGCCAAGGCCAGCCACATAACCAATATCATTCATAAAACATGACCAAAGATACAAAAACAGCTTCACATGCATCTCATTCACTCTCAAACACAGGCATACACACTTACAGTAGGAGTGTAACGATATTCAAGTCTCACGATATCATCACGGTATGAATCTCATGGTACAATATTTACTGCGATATCGTGGGAAAGCTCATGAGATGGTGGGGAGGCTCACGATTAAGGATGTAACAATATCCAAATCTCTCGGTAAGATATTTTCAGGACTGTTACACACTTAATCCAAAAAACTAAGACTTAAAAGTGTTTAGAACTGTTATGTCTTCATGTAATCTGCACTGAAATGGAGCAAAGGATCATGGTCTATGTAGTTCCTTCTGTCTTTTTTCATAACTCTTAATTTAAGCAAAGAGACTTGTAATTCGATATACTGTGATGGTCCATGATATTATTGTGAGAATTTTGGCGACACAATATCACAATATTTCGGTTATTGTTACATCCCTATTTACCCTAGTGTTACATGTGCAGATGTTGGGTCAGTCTGGTGGGGCAAGCTCCACTCGAGTTGTGCATCTCCGGGCTTCGAGTCCAAGGCAGGTCTCTATAATGTGAGACACTGACAGGGACGAACTCGGACCAACAAAGCCCTGGATGTTTACCCTACACCTCAGCCTACGATGGAAATTGAAAACCTCAATTCGGGATTGCACCAGCTCACCAAGCTTCATTTGGGTTGGTCCTGAATTGCCATTGCCTGAACACTGATGTCATCCAAACATTACAAATGTTTTCTTACTGAATAAAATCTATATCATGCTACAATACTTTTACATTATAAGGCTGATCTCAGCAGTTCACAAAGACGTTAAGTAATTCTTAGTGTGTTGCTCTGTGAGATGTGGCTAAAGATAAAACTAGAGAGTAAACACCAAGCTACTTCCGGTTTATCGTCATCTTTTTCTGTATTTATTTCACTTCTCTGTACCCCTGCTAACCTCTTTTTATGTAATACACTGGATTGAATGTATTATGCAGTGGAAATATTTATTTTTATCCTTTTCTAATATTAAGATGGTTATTCAGTCTTTGGCCCCTTCACATTTAGACTACTGCTCTATAATCTGCTCAAGTGCATCAAAAAAGGATCTTTAACTAATCCAGAATAGGGCAGCTCGCCTGTCTCTGTGCTGCCAGTATAAGACCAGCATGAGCGTCATGCATGAAAGTCTATCCTGGTTTACTGCTGAGCACAGATTTACCTGTAGCCTTATTTTGTTTTGTAAAAATGTGTGTACTTTACAAAGACCATTGAGCCTGTTTGCACAGCTACAGCCCTTTAGTGATCAGCATGGTTTTAACACAAGACATGCTTCACAGAGCCATTTTATACCTCCACTACCCAGGACTCATGTCCTGAAACGAACTGTTCTGTACGGAGCGATAGAGCTTTGGAACACATTCCCCCAAACCTTAACTGTTCACAAGCATGAACATGAAAGTTTTAAGAAAATGTTAAAGAAATATTTTGGAGATTGTACGTGATTATATTTAGTCAATATTTATTATTGTAATTTATTGGATATATTATAGTTGTAATGTAATGTTTAATTGTAGGGATGTAACAATGACCAAAATACCATGATGTCGTATTGTCAAAGTTCTCACAATAATATCGTGGACCATCACAATATATCGAATTACAAGTCTCTTTGCTTAAATTAAGAGCTGTGGCGCAGCACAGCTCAGAAAAGACAGAAGTAACTACATAGACCATGATCCTTTGCTCCATTTCAGTGCAGACTACAAGAAGAAAAAAAATGTTCTAAGCACTTTTAAGTCTTAGTTCTTTGGATTAAGTCTTGTCAAGGTATTTTAAGGGGGAAAAGTAACATTTTAACAGTTTGTAACAGTCGGGAAAATATCATACGGAGAGATTTGGATATGGTTACATCCCTTATTGTGAGCCTCCCCACCATATCGTGTGCTTTCCCACGATATCGCAATAAAATCGTACCGTGAGGTTCATATCGTCACAATATTGTATCGTGAGACTTGGATATTATTACACCCCTAGTTTAATGTAATGTTTATGATGTAGTATACTATGGAACAGGAATGTGTCATGTGTGAACTTTTATAGTTATTATAATAGAACATTTTATTATAAATTATTCGAAGTTGGACGCCAGGAAGAATAGCCTTTACTCCAGTAAAGACTAATGGGAATCCAATAAATAAATAAATATATTCTTTTGTTATCTTTACACGACTGCCATGTATTGATAAACAGACATGCAAACATACTAGCTTTGTTTTGTGAAGCATGTCGGCTCAACATACAACATTTACATACTGTACCTGAATGCAGTAGTTTATCACATGATCATATCAGCGTTGTTTTGCGTGCTTCCTTATTCCATACTGATATGCTGCAAAGTGAACAAAACCCAAACAGGGCTATAGTACAATATATAACGTTTGGACTCACGCATCACAATATATAACAATAACAAAATAATATATATAAATGTTTAATAATAAATCCTGTTCAAGTAGTAAAAATAACTAACCTGATTCATCAGCCGTTTTTACTTCGTGGAAGCCGTCTAACTTTGCAGCATTAAAATTCGTTCTCTCGGCAATAGGCGGGTACTTTTTTTAATTTAACCAATCACTGCTGTTTGGTCGCGACGTATGTAATGCACCGCTAATGGGGCTAACTGGTATATTAAGCTTTTTCCAAATCTCAGAGGAAGAAGGGCAATAACATCTTTCCCCTTGATACAATTCACTAAACATTCTTTTTGTTTTGGCTTTAAATCCTCGATCTCGGGTATCGTTGCCAAAACAGAATGTATGGTAATGTAATGTATGATTGGTCAGAGCCCAGACTCGCATTTCCGAGGTTCTTGTAAAGTATCTAGCATTCTGACTCCTGACAGTCTCTGGAGAGAACTGAAATTGAGCGGAGGCACTAGGTGGCACCAGCCTGGCTAAAAAAATAACAAGAGACTGGTGTCAAATAAGGCATAACTATATAAATGTATATGTATAAGTAAAAGTTAAACACAAAAAGATAGTCATAATAGTAATCAAATATTTCTTTATATCTTTTGCACTTTTAGCAACATCTGTACTCCCAAATAACCAGTGTGAAATTATCTAACATCACACTTGCTACAGCCAACAACTTGAATCTTCACGACCACTCCTGTGCTCCAAATTCACAATTCTAAATTCCTTCTCATTTTAATAAACTCAGACTTTCTATCTGTTTCTGTCTTTGCCAAACGTCTGGAGTTAGTTTTCCTGATATGACTTGCGGTCGGTGCGTCTCATCAGTATTCCTCCTGGACAATGGGGGGAGAATTCTTCAGCTCACATCACCAGGCTATGGGAGAACAAATCTATAACAGTCAGATGAAAGCTAGTGATACATGCTACCCTGGGCCGCGCACCGCTTACAAATGACTGTACTTGTGAAGGTATTATGAAATCTGCTTTGACAAATCTGTATGTGTGTGTATGTGTGTGTATGTGTGTTGTTTACATTGCAGGTTGAGTTACAGGGAAGGCAGGGGAAGTTGATTTTTGGACTAAACAGAGCGTGAAATGGCTTCTCCAAATCTGATGTCTCGGGATTTTGGAAGCGCTCCTCCCAATGCACTCACAGTTCACCATGTTTAGAGTGAACTATATATGAAAAATAAACCAGATTTTTACAGCAAACATCAACTTTAGTTAGATTTTTAGGTGCACTGTGTAACTTTTGAGGTTGGGATACCGCGGAGTGCATTTATTCAATTGATTGAGTGTTTTTATTGCTCAAAAATATCTTTAAAATCATGCGTTTTTACTGTGAGTGGGATCACCTCTTGACTGAAAAGTTTAATACCATATCCTGGAATCTTGGAGGTAAAGCATTAACATCTCCATGGAGACAAGTAACTCAAGGAACAAGGAACCCTCTAGTGCACCTTAAAAGTTAAATGGTAGCTACTAACTACTACCACTTCATGACATCACAAGGTGGTTTTGATGGCGTCACGGTGCACTGTGTAACTTTTCTGGTGGAGGTCCGTCAACAGCTCTCTCCATGAAAATATTGTCCAGAATGTTCTACAGTATGGCATTGCGCATTTTTATCCCAACAGAGTCAGTAGGTGACGCGCAGGGTCAAGTTACATGTCAGATCTGTGGAGAGGCGAGCTCACTCACAGTAAGAATGCATGTTAGTAGGTCAGTAAAAGCCTTGTATTGACGAAATACAGGATACAAATGCAATGCCATACTGGGACATTCCAGGCAAAAGCAATAACATCTCCATGGAGACAACCAGAAAAGTTACGTAGGGCACCTTTAAACTAGCCTGATCCATCAACAGGGTTCACTTCGCGGAAACCGTCTGACCTCACAGCATTAGAATTCGTTCACTCAGCGGTAGGTGGGCACTTTTTTATTTAACCAATCACTGCTATTTGATCATGACGGATATAATGTGCTGTTAACGGGGCCAACTGGTACATTAAGCTTTTCACAAACCCCATAGGAAGAAGGGCAATAACGTCTTTCCCCCTTGATAAAATTCAACAAACATTCTCTTTGTTACGGCTTTAAATCCTCAATCTCGGGAATCGTTGCCAACACAGAATATATGACTTTTTGCTGATTGGCTGGTACCCGGACTCACACTTCCGAGGTTTTTGCAAACTGTCTAGTATATTCCAATTCCTGACCTCGTCGCTGGAGAGAAATGAAATGGAGTGGAGGCACTAGGTGGCGCCAGCCTGGCTACCTTTAAACTTCGACAAACTTTATCAATCCACAAGATAAATTATTTAGACACAGTAGTTCACACATCACAATACTGTATAAATAAAAATGGTAATACTAAACTCTAAATAAGTAGCAAAATAGCGAGAGACTGGTATGCACGTATGTACAAGTAAAATAAAATATAGAAATACAGTAATAAAAATATATCTCTGCTATATAGAAGAGGTCGTAAGGAAACAACAGTGCAAAAAGGATATGATGATTGACAGGACACAGGGTTATCTAAAGCTCACAAGAGTCAAATTTGCGTAATATAGGACGTTTAACTTAAAGGTGCATTGTGTAACTTTTCTGGTGGAGGGTCCGTCAAAATTTTCTCCATGGGGATGTTATTGCTTGGTCTGGAATGTTTCCCAGTATGATATTAAACCTTTCTATCTTCACTGAGCCCAAACCAGACCAAGTTACAGGTCAGATCTGTAATTGAATAAATGTAAGGTAGACTTGTTTAATGTCATACTGTGGAACATTCCAGGCAGAGTAGCGGCATATCCATAGAAACAAGCAGGTGAAAAGTTACACAATGCACTGTTATATTGTATACAAGCTATAATTCTATAAACACGAAATAGCGATTGTGTAGAGTTATCGCGGAACAGTATTTACAAGAGTACAATAGGCGTTTTTGTGTCGTAGCTCAGGCAGTGAGTGATGCAGTGTGCAGACTGTCAGTGCCAGCAGTGCTTTCTATTAGATGCCTCATTTAGCACGGCTCCGGTCAGGTGGGCTGTGAATGTGGGACTGCGTGGATGTGGGCTGGCATTCACACTGGAGTTTTCTCGAAAGAGTGATAACAAAAGGTTGCTTAAGAAAAAAATATGTAAAAAAAAAAAAAGACTGGAAAAAAGAAATGAATTTTTGAGTTGAGGAATGTGTGGTTCTAAGAGTGTATGATTATGTGGATTTGAAATTTTAATCCTCACTAATCCTGGATGATATCTTGGACGGATGACTCACAAGGGAGAGGGATCTTTCAAATCTGTTCAATAGACTGGCTAACTTTCATCTGCTGATCTGATCTTCTTTTAAGAACGCTTTCGGATAACCATTTTACCTTTTTTTTTTTTTTTAAATGGAATAAAATTTGTGATAAACGGAAAAAATGTATCTATTCATCATTGAGAGAAATTACTGATTTAAAGAAGACATAAATGACACCTGTGAATTATTATGTTACAAACTACACATTTTAACAATTCACAATATTCTTTAAACTCTAAAATGACCTCATAAAAGAAACAATTCCATTGATCTCTCCATTAGAAAAATGCAGTGCACAATGGGAGTAGACGTTGCCATAAATGTCATCGCAACAAAGAGTTATGAAGTTGTTGGCACCTATGATGGATAAATGTACATAGAGAGTATCAGATGCTTTTCCATTTCTACCAAAATTACTATGCGACCAAATCCTACACGTATCACTAATTAAGAAAATAAAATTGGAGAATGAGGTACAGCGCAGTGGGCGTGCGCTGTCCATCCATTTTCTTCTGCTTATCCAGGGCTGAGTCGTGGGGGCAGGGCTTTCCATACTTCCTTCAGCTCTTCCTGGAGGACCACAAGGTGTTCCCAGGCCAGCCAAGAGACATAATCCCTCCAGCATATCCTAGGTCTTCCCTGGGGTCTCCTTCTGGTGGGACATGCCCAGAACACCTCAGCTGACTCCTCTCGATGTGGAGAAGCAGCGGAGGAGTTGTGCACTGGTGTTGTGAAAATGTGGGTTAATCTGCAATACTGAGTTTTGACAATAAGAGATTACTCAAGATTATGTTATTAGGTTCTTTTTACAGACCAAGAATTTGTGTTCATACCTGACAGTTTCGACTGCGACATCGTCACGTGATGTTGCTGTGATGTGTCCGGTCAGCTGATTTAAACAGGTTTTGATGATGACAGCGCCATCTGCAGTCTGATTTCTTCAGGACAGTATCCCAGGTGTGTGAGAGTAAAAAAAAACAACCCTTGTCCCGGTTTTAATGTCCCGTGGGCACATTTCCATATTTCGATTGCCTCTTTAATCCAGTGGTGATGTTTATTTTCCTCTGTCCCAGTGATGTTTGCTCCGTCCCAGTCCATAATGTGGTTCTCTCTTTTACAGTGGTCAGAAATGGCCGATTTGTGTTGTTCCTGTTCTGCTTTGTGTTTTGTTGCTCGTGTGCACGCCTTCGCTGTTTCCTTCTCACATTGTGTTCCTTTTTTCGTGTACTGAACCTGTTTCCCCGATGTATGTTATGTTGCAGGACATACAGGGTACAGGGCAGGGGACGATACTGTCCTGAGGAAGTCGGACTGCAAGATAACACTGTTGTCCTGTCTCCACTGGTAGGAAGACAGCACCAAAACCTGTTTAAATCAGCTGACCGGACACGCCACAGCAACATCACGTGACCACTCTGAGGAAGACCACAGGGAGCAATCCAAAATGTCAGGTATGAAAAACAAACTCTTGGTGTGTACAAAGAACCTAACAACATAAAATATCGGAAGACCAAATTCATCTCATTGGGCGATTAGTCTAGATTACTCAAACTTGCACAAATCACTTCAAATACAACTTCAGAGTGTAAATAAGAAGGGAAAACAACTACAGCATAGTTAAAAGCTCTGAAAAGTAAATTGTGCATAATAAGTATGCTTTCAATTCTTTGGATTATCTAAATTCATAGAGAAGCAGGTTTGTGCTTGTTAAAATGTGCATGAGAGAATAACACTTCAAGACAAAATACCCATCCTACACCTGCCAGGCCAGATAACCATGGGAAATATATTGGTGGCGAGATGGCTATCAGGAGAGACTTTACAGAAGCAGGATTGATATGTGCGGCTCTCATGATTCAAGCCTCTGCTCAAAAACATCAGGAAACACTGGAACGAAACCATAATCTTCTTGGGCGAAGCGTGACAACAGTGGCACAAGCAGAGACTCAATCCGGTGGACAGAAAAGCACAGACATCTTCCCCGACCACAAATGCACAAAGCACCTCACTCTGCACATTTTTCACAAACAAAATAGTCTGTATTTCTGCAAAAATAGGCCAAACTACATCTGTTTGTGCAGCCAAGTTTGTTTTGGTCATTTTGGTGCTTTCCCTTTGGCTTCCACCCAAGCCACAATACTGCCCTGTGATCCTGTGGTCCAATCTCTGCTGATGGGCTCGAGCTCAAATACAAACGCAGGAGCTGTACAGGAGGATTCTCATGAGTTTGTGCTCTCACAAAAATCACACAAATACTGCAGGCCATGTGTCATTCCTGTTACTTTAAGAGCCAGTCCACTCTGCATTCTGTGTGAATTCAGAACGGGACCATAAAGCGTGAAAAACCTCCTTCCTAACATGAAATGGTCCAACCACAGTCTCTAATTTGTGTCATGGGTCTCTCAAGTGCTTAAGACAGCTCTACCTCGGAAATTCTTTTACTTGAGATAAATAAGAGTTTGGTGCTTTGATTGTTAATTCTACAGAAATCTGTACCACTTCTCAGTCCTAATTTTTCCATTTTTTCACTTGTAATTTTCCATATTTGTTTAGACATGAACTAACTTGTGTCCCTCTGATTGGTTAATCCGCCTGTCAGTCATGTCTATCTGAAATTGGGGAGACAGGATATGATTCCATACTCACAAATCGATCTACAGTTTAGTCAAAATGTGTGGTTTTGGCTGGAACAAACTATGCATATTAGAACAGAAAATTACCCTTAGAGAAAAATGTAAAAATGGGTAAGGTACAAACCTGAGGCACTCCGACTGAGTATATTAAAAGTCCTTTATGAAGGGACGCCAACACGTTTCAACCAGCAAGATGGTCTTTGTCAGGGCAAAGTAGTAAAAACAAGACACACCGGGTGTCAATCATTACAATCAATTAATCACATGACAACATCACATAACAGCAGGAAAAAGACAGCGAGTAAACCGCAAAACAAGAAAATGTTGGCCAACCATGAGGAATATATAAGTGATGAGCAGCCCCACCAAACAACAACAAGAATAACAAGACATGTTGGAGGAGAGTAGGTGTGTCCATCACATATGAAATACATAGACAATTGACTATCACAAGTACAAAAATATCATTTACAATAAAGAATCACCCAAAAAGTTAACTTTCAGAGAAACATGGAATAATCCAAATAATCATTGAGGCCCAGATTGTATTCCAAAAAAGTGCTGAATAAATTCTGTCATTATCATTTAAATTTTTATCATGAAAGTTTTATTTGTGAAGCACACTACCGAATCTTACACCAACACACTGGTTTGGGTACAGACGCACAATTTACCGAGCCAAACTTTACGCTTCTCTGCCTATTTACACAAACACTTCAATCAAACTAAAATAACATTTACTCACAGCACACACGCGTTCCTTCTGTACTTCCCCCGTGTCGGATCATATAAGGACACTGCACTTCGTCTGGGCGTTTGTCTATTTCTGAAAACGCATTGAGGCAACTCTTAAAGTGACATTGAAATACAAAAATACACCCAGATTCAATTAAAATACTGAGTCCCAAAATTAAACCTTTAATGTGCATATGACAGGTTTTCATGTTTGTTTTTTTGTTTTTGTTTTTTTTATTATTACATGATTTGAGGGGATAGTATCTGATAGTATACATTGTAAATATTGAAGAAGTGTGTATTTTGCATCCCGGGCAACCGCTACTATTGTCTTCATCACTGAGAGTTACATCTAAAATGCAGAGGTTTGCAGAGGAGGCAGAGGAGGATATATGAATTTTTATTGGTCTAATCATAACTATTGAGCAATCTGGATAAGTTTTGTGGTTGCTATGTACAAATTATGGGATTATCTCTACATACACTGTATCTGGAGCCCATTTCCAAACAGGAGGTGCATTTATGAATGTCACGAAAATTAACAACTTGGCACAAAAACTTACCTGGAGTTGTGTTTTGTTTCACTTGAACTCCTCCACTTGACTCTCAGTGCAGCATCTGCAGTGATGCGGTCGCTGTATCGAACTGCTGTGGTGAAGAGATTTACTGGTCAGTCTACATTCCTCCCCTCACCTATGAGCTTTGGGTAATGACCAAAAAGATAAGATCGCAGATACAAGCAGCTGAAATGAGTTTCCTCCACAGGGTGGTGCGCTCCCTTAGAGATAGGGTGAGGAGCTTAGGGTGGAGCTTGGAGTAGACATGCTGCTCCTCCACGTCGAGAGGCGCCAGCTGGTGTGGCTTGGGCATCTGTTCCAGAAATCTCCTGGGCGCTTTCCTCACGAGGTGTTTTGGTCATGTCCCACCAGAAGTAGGCCCTGGGGAATGCCTTCGGGTCCCCCAGCAGAGCTGGAGCAAGCGTCCATGGAAGTCTGGGAGTCCCTGTTTAGACTGCTGGCCTGACCCTGGATAAGTGAAAGAAAATGGATGGATGTTTTGTTTCTTTCACCCATGTTTGAGTAACCCTGCATCATTAGTCTGAATACTTCTTTAAATCTCAAAATGCTCTTTTCCACCTTGTGATGACATGTAGTGGTAGTTAAGTTAACAGCTACTTTTTACCTTTCACCTTTGGTAATTCCAGGGCTGAAATCATCCAAATGATTCTGGTGAATGTATGTGGAGATTAAAAACACAGTGGAGCCCTTCTTGTATTACTGCATGACATCACAAGCTGGTAATGCCTAATATGCAGAGTTTGTTTGTTAAGCAAAACACAACTCCAGACATGTTCTTGAGGAAACAACATTATAACAAATATCAGAAAATAGCATAATACAGGCCCTCTAAAAGCTGTAGTTATTCTAAATGTAAAAAAAACAAAAAAACAAAAACTTTATTACAGCTGTGTACACATTTCTTTTTATTTAATTCCAAGCATAAAAATCCCAGCGTGGATAAACATTTGCCGATCTGTTTGATGGGACATTTGGACGGTGGGGCTGCAGTGTGGTTGGCACTTTTTATTTCCAAATGCATAAAGAGAAACAACTGCTTTGTCACTGGGAACATTATGTATATTTTATGCTACAGCTGTCCAGACCAAACATCAGACAGTTTCGGTGAGTAAACATGGGGAGACTGGCTCTGTTCTGTGCCAGTTTAGATGGTGCAAGCGTGTGTGGAGGGACATACAGGGAACTCAGAGCAGAAGGAGGAAAAAAAAACCAAACTATTTTATTATGCAACTTTAGGGCCTGAATATGATTAAATGTCCTACATTACGCAAAATGGACTCTTGTGAGCTTTAAGCCATGTTTGAATGTTGCTATCCTGTCAAAAACATACCTGGAGTTGTGTTTTGTTTCATTCACACATGTTTAAGTAATCCTGCATTATTAGTCTGTCTATATCTACAAAACTCGAAATGCTCTGTGACCTTTTACATTTAGTTCAGCAGAGATTGAAAATGCAGCGTGAAATGATCCAAATGATTCTAGTAAAGGTGTAAAACTGAAAAACACAGTGGAACAACTTCCTGTATTACCACATGACATCACAAGATGGAACAGAGTGTTTTCTGTTTGAGAAAAGAACCCAGCCTAAATGGGTTTGTGTGTTAAACATGTGTGAATGAAACAAAGCACAACTCCAGGTCTGTTTATGATGAGAAAACATTATAACATAGATCAGAAAATGTGGAAATATGAGCCCTTTAATAACGATAATATGAATCTGGTGTATGGTTGAGTGTTTGTGTACTCATCACAGACTCTTGAAAATGTGTTGTTTAAATCCGTTTTGTATTGTTTCTTAAGATTTCAGCCAATCTTAAAACAATTTTGACAGTGTTTGTTAGCGTGTGCATTGTGTCCCCATGGTGACTAACTAAAACATTCCACCATTAGAGATACATGTAGAACACCTCCAGCATGCTGCTGAGAGAAACTGGAAGGGGTACTTGCGACTGAAATGAATGAAACATTTTAATACAGTATTTGAATCTAGCATTTTAACATAAGTAACATGGTGATCTAAATATGTTATGTGTTAGCAATTAATATCCCATAGAAGTGTAATACTAACCTGATTTATCAGCCGATTTCACTTTGTGGAAAATGTCTGACCTTGCGGCATTAGGGAGGCAGGTACTTTTTTAATTTAACCAGTCGCTGCTATTTGGTCCTGACGTATGTAATGAGCCGAAATGCTCAGTGGTGTCTAAGTAATTGCCAGCACAACAGCAAACAAAGCAGAGAGTGAAATTCCTCAATCTCGGGAATCGTTGCCAACACAGAATGTATGTCTTCATCTACATCCATCTCGACGCTTTGTTTTGTTTTGTTTTTTTCTTTTTGACTTCAAAATCTTTATTAGCACACAGTTACCTGTACAACAACAAAATTAGCAGCAATTGTGCATGCAAATATATAGATCTAGATTGATCCTTTTACAAGTTTAAAATTGACATCTGCTTGTCATTTTTTCATAATTGAATCGAAGTCTGACATGTCTCAAGTAAAGTTCATGATTTTAAAGCTTCCTCTTTAGGAAGCTCAAGAGATTTCCAGCGCTTTAACGAAACTTTATATTTCTCTGTACTGGTGGTCTCAGCAAAAACTTTCCTAAGAACATGTCTTCGTCTACATCCATCTCGACCTATTTGTTTAATGTTGCGCTGTTCTGTACCACAAAAGGGACCCAGACAGGCGCTTGATTTTGATGTCATGGCTTCACAGCTCTTCACTGATTGGCTAGTGCACAGTCTACAACTTCCAGGATTCTTGCAAACCATCTAGTGTATCCTGATTCCTGACCTGGTCGCTGGAGAGAAATGAAATTGAGCGGAGGTACTAGGTGTCGTCAGCCTGGCTAATGTAATACTCCCTTTTTGGGTAATTCTAAATAAACAACAGTTTTTTACTTAGCTCAATATTGATTTTTATACAACAACTCAGGGTATGTTTTTCATGAGAGACCAATGTTATCACACACACACACGCACGCACACACACACACACACACACAAACAAAACCAAACAAAACAATCTCCAGAAACATTAGCATAAAACTTCTCCGATCAGGTCATAAGTGATGGCTAAAACTGGCACAAACTGTACAACCAAACCAGTCACATGGCACTACTTTTGCCTGCTTTTCTCGGCGTTACCATCTGCAGTTTGAGTCTCACTGTGTTTTTGGCCTCGTGCCCTCCTCATATCTGGGCTTGTCTTGCTCCGGTGCCAAGTTCCTGCCAGGCGGTGACAAAGTGCCTCCATGTGGATAATATTTGAAAAGAGGTGCCATCCGCAGGGCCAAGGTCATGCTAGTGCCACGGACATACGGCTAATGCTAATGAATGGGAGAGTACTGTCCCTCAAGTCCTTCAACGCTAAAGGTCTTATATAGCGCAAAACTGACTCTTGTAAACTTTAAACTGTGTTAGAATGTTGTTATCTCCTCAAAAACATATCCAGAGTTGTGTTTTGTTTCATTCACACATGTTTATTATGAGTCTGTCTACATCTCCTAAGCTTAAAACGCACTGTTCCACCGTGTGATGTCATGAAGCAACCTTTAGTTCAGTAAAGATTGACAATTCCAGGTCTGAAATGATCCAAATCCCTCTTGTAATGGTGTATAGAATTTAAAAACACAGTGGAGCACTTCCTGACATGAGGGTTTGTGTGTTATATATTTGTGTAAACGAAACAAAACACAACTGCAGGTATGTTTTCGATGAGGAAACAACATCATAACATAGATCAGAAAAAGTGTATTATTGCTCTTTACACGAGTTATTTTTTCCTTGTGAGTTGGTGGAGCTGTGGAGCTGTCCAGGGTGCTGAAGTGGGAGAGCTGTTGTTTGGATACAGATTATTTGGAAAATGTTGAACCATCGTGAAATGTTATGTGGTTGGATTTGGACAGTTATGGTCAACTGTTGTTATGAAATGAAATGACTAAGAATGTAGGATGGTGCAGATGCAATTTAGGAAAAGGAGAGACACTACAAGCAAAACACTAATTTTTTTGTTTTTGTTTTTTTCTTATTTTTTTGTTCTTTTGGTCAGTTTGGTCTCAGAACGTATAAGCTTTCACATGGAAACAACTAAATTATCCACTCTGCAGATGTTTTATTATTTTATTTAATCAACTTAATTTCACTGTACTTGCAGCCATGGAGGTATACAGGACATTGTAGTTTCAAAGGCCATTTTCTCAAAAGGCATTTTTCTCTCATAGGGACATAAAGATCAACCCTTAAAGTATTAAAGCAGCAGCTACACACACCAAATGCTACAGTCTTGTACTGAACAACAATTTGGCAGATTGTACAGAAGAATTTTTTGATATCTGGTTCCAAGTCTGATTTATTGAAGTTTAACTCCAAAAATAGTGTTCTTTTTTTTTTTTTTTTTTTTTTTTTTTTTTTGTATCAAATATTACAGCAAAATGAAGGAAGAATTTTAAACCTGGCTCTTTTCATATTTTAAATGTTTTAATTATTAAAGTTTTTTTTTTTTTTTTTTTTTTTCACACAAAAAATGCCTTATTTTTATTTATTTATTTATTTTTTTTATAGAGAAGCATATGAAAACATTTTGTGACGGAAAACACAACGTAATACATTTTTCTTACATTTATGTGAAGAAATTACAGGAGAAGTTTCAAACTGATATCTTTCCATCTAAGATTTTTTTGTATTCACCTGCATTGTCTCTTCTTATTAATCTTAAGTAAGTCTAAAATAAACCTGATGAAATATAAGGCCAAAAAGTAGAAGTTAGACTAGACTTTATTGTCAGATCATGGAACCACGACCACACAAAACCACAACTCTATCACACAATACAAGGACATTACACACAGACATAACAATTTCACTAAGACAATACAAATATTGCACAGCTGTACCACCTTGGAAATACCTGCTGAACAGGGAGACCACTGGAAAAAAACAGGTGCCACAGTAAAATGTACTATAAACATTTTTAATTGATTTGATCTTTTTAAATCTATATTTTTCCACATTTTCTCTCTGTGCCCTTGGTTTAGAAACACTGGACTACACATCATTATTCATTCATTCAACACTGGGTACTAGTAACTTTGGGCCAGACTGACATACAAATCTGCCAGTCCACTCCATCTGCCCATGACCACAAACATTCTCCATTCACAAGCCACATATATACAGTAGGTCCAAGTATAGCACCACAGTAATCCTAACCTAAGGCTGCGTGTACATCTTAATATCCGTCACCTCTCCTCCTCAGAGACCCAGGAGCTCCGGAGCTGATCCTACAGCTGTGTTAAATACAGATAAGACAAACCAGCACAAACACAGAGATCTCCTGTTCATTGATTTTCCTGATGGCACAGACATAGGCCAAGGTGAATGTCAGGAGCTTTATTCACTTAAGACCCACACTGAACCAGGGCCAACTACTGCATACAGCCTGTGTGAGCAAAGTCTAAGCAAAGGCAGTGGGATGAGTATATCCTCAAAGTTTTCAGACAGGGCACAAACTAATAAATCTGGGGTTAAAACAAAAAATATGCTATCTTGAAAAAAAAAAGAGTAAAAATGAAAAGTGATAAAACAAATGCTGTATTTACACCTGTGGTCCTTTGGGAAAAAATGTACACCGAAAAACGTACCACAATATTTTTATGCAGTACAGATTTTTCTTCAACTTTTTTTTTATATCAGTGTCTTCGTTTACTTCTGCCCTAATCATACATACCAAATATCAGTGTTGATACTGGGAGTAATGCATTATAAACGTAATTACTGTAATGCATTGCTTTTTGCTGTAACACAGTAATGTAAGGCATTACTATAGGGAAAAAAATAGTAATATTTTACTCTGTACAAATGTCAGTAAGGTCGCGTTACAATGCTTTTTTAACCTGGATTGAAGTGGTGAGTTTTTCTTCATACAAATTCACTAAAATTACCTTGACATCAGCAGCAATGAAACGCCAGAAACGCGCCCACATAAACCGTGATCTTGAGCTTTGCACCTTGCAAACACCCTGTTCCACGGGCACGGGGTTCTCTCAGGGGCGGTCCTCGATTCCGAAGTTCTAGTCCAAGATTAGTCCTGGTTTGGTCTTGGTTTAGGCCTGGTTTAGTCCTGGTTCAGTCCTGGCTTAGACCTAGTTTTAGTCCTGGTTCAGTCCTAGTTTAGACCTAGTTTTGTCCTGGTTCAGTCCTAGTTTAGACCTAGTTTAGACCTGGTTTAGTCCTGGTTTAGTCCTGGTTCAGTTCTGGTTTAGTTCTGGTTTAGTCCTGGTTCAGTCCATATACGGACGCTGAACATAAAGTTTGGCATCTTCACAGTTATTTTGGTGAGAGTAACTTAAAAGTGCTGCAATAGTCGTGTAATGTCTCACATTTTAAATACAGTAATATTGTATAATGTAACAAATGACTTTGAAATAACAGTAACAAGTAATAAATAACACATTACAGTTTTACAGTAACTTGCCCAACACTGTCAAATATTAGATAACATTTTAAAATTTTAACCCTTTAAATGCCTTTTCTTTTTTTTCCAACAAAAGTCTCAAATTTTATGCATGAAAAAATGAAAAAAAAAAAAAAAAGGATTATTTCTGTATTTTTCAAATCATTTTATTTTGTTTGTGTTGGGGTTATCAGAGGCTGGGGATGTCAAAAACTGGATTATTTCTATATTTTTCAAATCATTCAATTTTGTTTGTGTTGGGGTTATCAGAGGCTGGGGAACACTGATTTTGAGATTTTTTTTTTAAGTTTTTGCACAAACTCAAATAGTTACATCTGCGGTCCTTCAGGACAAAAATGTACACCTGAAAAAAACATTATACTTTTTTTAAAGGTCCTACATTATGAGTCTTATGAGCTTTAAGTCATGCTATAATGTTATCTCATCTAAAACAAACCTAGAGTTGTGTTTTGTTTCCTTCTGGTCATTGGACCAGGAACTTTTATAATGCTTTATGTATCACTCCCATGAAGTGAAACTGCAAATTTGCGCCATCAGCTTCTTCAGCCACCACCATCTCACACAAAAACACCGCATTCATACTAATCAAAGTGGGTGAAGTGCCTTGCCCAAGGACACCACCACTGTATGCACTAGTTCGAGTGGGAATCAACTAGAAAACTTTTGAAGGACGAGCGTTCAAACCACTGAGACCCTCCTGCCCCACTGCAGCGGTCTCCCAGCCCAGTACTCAGGCTCAGTCTTGCTTAGTTTCTGAGATCAGAATGTGATTGGACATTCTCAGGGCGCCTTCACACTTATTATTGGTCTGAAGGCCTCGGTGCATTTCAGGATAAAGACCGTTAAGGCTTTCATTACATAAAAACTGGGACTAAACCAGGACTTACCCGGGACTAAACCTGAACTAATGAACTCAAATCCACATTAAGACTAAAATGGACTCAATTCAGGAACAAATAATGAAGTGTGAAGGCCTCCTAAAGGCAAGGAAAGTTTATTCGTATTGCACAATTTGTGCACAAAGTAATTCAAAATGCTTTACAGAATAAGAAAGACATGAAAATCACAATAAAATATGAATCTCGATCACATTCTGATTTAAGTTCAGGTATTCAGACAAAATGGCAGACTTTAAAAAGGATATGTATTTTACATCTGTGGGGTATAGACTGCTAACACATATTTAGATCCCATGTTTTACATGTTTTATTAGGCCCCATCCACATTACTACGTATTCGAGTCATTTTCATTGTGGATGCAGTGTTCGTCCACACTAATCTGATGAAAAATGGCTCCAGAGATGGAATGATCTGGTGCCTCCAGCTCCCATGAATTCATCTGAGTGCGGATCTTATCCGGCACTGTGTGGACACCTGAAAATGTTGATACGCTGACGTAGGAGATCTAGTTGCATGTCACTGTGACTTGCGTCTTCCTGATTCACTGGGTTCGGTCATGTGACGCTATTGCAGAAAACAGTTTAAACAATCCATTGACAAATGTTAAACAGTGTAGCTAGAACTACTTGCTAGTAGAAAAGACTGTTTTCATGCTTGCCATCTTCCTCAGCTTGAAATCGGCTTCTGCAACTTCAGACATGGTGCTCCACTTCCATGTTTTTGCCGCCCACATGACATCGTGATGACATGACACCAGCCTAGTCATGTGACTCAGTCAGGCAGTTTTGCTTTACTGTGTGGATCATGTCTGGATGCAAATCGTTTCTGATATGTGATGCGGTGATGCGGTGATTTATTTCAGTGCAAATGTAACCTTGGTTTCACTTTTGCTCTGAGTTTGCTTGCCTTTGTTTTCACTGTCAAGTCACTCCCCCTTCAGAGTGCTTTCACAACACAATCAGTGTACATCCCACTAATTAAACTACTGCACATCGTATCAGATTTGTGAGATTGTAGAGTACAGTTTTGTATCATGTTTTTCTATATTTATGGAGAACTAAATCACAAAATAACTGAAGCATGCATGGATGACATCTAAAACTTCTTCATGCGTGTTTTTGATGAGGGAAAAACTTTATAACATAATAGAAAGCTCAAAAAATCAATTTTGCATAATACTCTCTCTTTAATAAATATTTTATGAAATCTGAGTTTGGAGCAGCAACTTTGGCAGAATACAACAAGGCCACTCAAGTTCATGTAATTCAAATTGGCGGGTAACTTAGTCTGATACCTTCACCTCATTTAAATGGATTTTTCAACATTTTGTATAATTGTTTAATGTCCTCTACCTCTTCTTGTTAGCTCTGCACGTATTTTTGAGTTTTTATGATATTTTCAAACCACACTTTTTAGTCTATTTTTCCCATTGATTTCCAGTGGACCAGTGTGCTTATTTGGTATTTTCACATCTCCAAAAACAAAGTGTACATAGCCGGAAGTGCACTAGATTTCTCTTCTGTCGGAGTGTAAACACACCCTTGGACTCACCCAGAATGCAATGCTGGCATCTTATTTTTATAGACTTTTGGCAGTGACACTTTAAAGGTTTTACACTACACAAAATTGACTCTTGTGAGCTTAGAATGCTGTTGCTTCCTCAAAAACATACCTGGAGCTGTTTTGTTTCATTCACACATGTTTGAGTGATTCTTTATGATTATGATTTATTATGAGTTTGTCTACATCTCCAAAGCTCAAACTGCTCTGTTCCACCTTGTGATGTCATGAAGCATTAGTTTTCTAGTTAGCAGCTACATTTTACCAGTGGTGGAGTTAGCAATTTGGGGGGCCTAGACGAACTTGAGTTTGGGGCCCTCACTATAATGCACTGTTTTTTTGTTTGTTTTTTTTTTTTTTTCGCAAATCTTTATTTAAATTAGGATGGATTGGAAACGGGTCTTATTAGTTAGGTCATCTACTAGATAACCATAGCTAAAAGTTGTTTTATTTTTTTGCTAGTACAATTACCTTTTTGTTTACATCCATTACATATGATTATGATTATGCTACGATTATGTTCAAATCAGGGTCAAACTGACTCATCCATTCTAAAATGAAAGGGGTGAATGCTTTGACATTTAAAAATGATTTGACAATCAGATACTATTTTGATGATGTTTTCTTGCTTAAAAGTAAAACACTCTAATTTAATTACAGATTGAGAGAAAATCAAATTGCTCTGAGGCCTCGGGCATTAGTGACACTGAGGGCAGTTGGTTGGGGGCCCCTCCAGGTTTGGGGACCCTAGGCGGCTGCCTAACGTAAGTACAGAAAATAAGTAACTCAAATCTAAATACCCCTAACAACCTGCACAGAACTCTCTACCCTAACTGCTGACACCTGCTTGCCTTTTATACTCCACCCAGCAGGAAGTACCTCCCCCCAGGTGAGTATCACTTCCAGGTAACTGCAAAGTAAAGCAAGTCCCCTTTCAAAATCTAAATATATAACATAAACTAATGCGAATTTAAAATGAGACAAAGGCCCACTTTGTCACACGCCGCCTCTGCATTTTACCTTTAGTTCAGAAGAGATTTGCAATTTCAGCGCTGAAATTATAAAATGATTCTAGTGAAAGTGTATGGAGTTTAAAATACAGTGGAGCCCTTCCTGTATCACCACATGACATCACAAGGTGGAACAGAGTGTTTTCAGTCTGAGAGAAAAACTCAGCCTAAATATGTAAAGTTTGGGTACTAAACATGTGTGAATGAAATAAAATATAACTCCAGGTATGTTTGTGATGAGGAAACAACATTAGAACATAGATCAGATAAAAGTGTATATAAGTCCTCTAAGAAGTCTACTTTAATGCAATTTTTTTTTCTTTCTTCTCTTTCATCACGATCTCTCAGTCTCTTTCCACTTATCGACACAAACCCACTCTATCATGTGTTCAAACATGCGTGACATATAGAAAATCACTGTGTGTGTAGCTGTTCAGATCAGCCCTGTCTGCGTCTGTGACTGAGAGAGGCCCCGGGGCCCCTCCAGTCTCCATCGACCCTCACTTAGACTTTTAATAAACACACAAAATCCTTATAGATCGTCCCATTGAGCTGCCACAGTGACGCACTCATGAAGAATTAGCGTGTGCATAGATCCACTGGGGTCCCGGGGGGAGGAGTACGGAAAAGATTTGAAAGGCAAAATCAAGACAGAATGAAACTCTAATGGAAAATAACTTAAAAGTGCACTGTGTAACTTTTCGGTTGGGGGTCCGTCATCTGCTTGTTTCGATGGATATGTAATTTCTCTGCCTGGAATGTTCCACAGTATGACATTAAACTGCTCTACCTTGCATTTATTCAATTACAGGTAGTTTTATTGCTCAAAAATACTTATAAAAACAGGCATTCTGACTGTGAGCGGGGTTGCCTCTCCACAGATCTAACCTGTAACTTGGTCTGGTTTGGTCTCCATGAAGATAGAAAGGTTTAATATCATACTGAAAAGTTACAGCTCTCAAAAATAAATGAGCTGTCTGGATTTGAATTAGAACGTGTTTTATCAGATAATCAGGAAGTGAGCAGGCTTGCCTCTTCACAGATCTGACCTGTAACTTGACCTTCACCTGCTTGCCCAATGAAAGATGATAAGAGATACGTACAATTACCATAGACTATCCTACATCTGCTATTACACTACTACTACTACAACTACTACCACAACTACTATTACAACAACAACAACTAGTACTGCAACACAACACTTTTGCAATACTCACTTCTGACTAAAGTGTCCAGACGTCCCTATTTACCCGGGACAGTCCCAGTTTTGAGCCCTGTGTCCCCTGTCCTAGCAGATTTATACAAAACTAGTGATTCGTCCCAGTTTTGTACAAGAAATGTCCCAGGTGTCCCTATTTTGGACCAATTTGATCTAAACCAGGTCTAAACTAGGAATAAACCAGGACCATATCAGGCCTATTTCAGGCCTAAACCAGTACTAAACTTGGGCTAAAATAGGACTATATCAGTTCTAAACCAGGTCTAAACCAGGTCTAAACTTGGGCTAACATAGGACTATATCAGGTCTAAACCAGGTCTAAACCAGATCTAAACCAGGACTAAACTTGGGCTAAAATAGGACTATATCAGTTCTAAACCAGGTCTAAACCAGATCTAAACCAGGACTAAACTTGGGCTAAAATAGGACAATATCAGGTCTAAACTAGCTCTAAACCAGATCTAAACCAGGACTAAACTTGGGCTAAAATAGGACTATATCAGGTCTAAACCAGGCCTAAACCAGGTCTAAAACAGGTCTAAACTAAACCAGGTCTAAACCAAATCTAAACCAGGTCTAAACCAAGTGTAAACCAAGTCTAAACCAGGTCTAAATCAGGCCTAAACCAGGTCTAAACCAAGTCTAAACCAGGTCTAAACCAGGTCTTAAACCAGGTCTTAAACCAAGTCTAAACCAGGTCTAAACCAAGTTTAAACCAGGACTAAACCAAGTCTAAACCAGGTCTAAACCAGGTCTAAACCAAGTGTAAACCAAGTCTAAACCAGGTCTAAACCAGGTCTAAACCAAGTCTAAACCAAGTCTAAACCAAGTCTAAACAAGTCTAAACCAGGTCTAAACCAGATCTAAACCAGGACTAAACTTGGGCTAAAATAGGACTATATCAGGTCTAAACCAGCTCTAAACCAAGTCTAAACAAGTCTAAACCAGGTCTAAACCAGGCCTAAACCAAGTGTAAACCAGATCTAAACCAGGTCTAAACTTGTGCTAAAATAGGAGTATATCAGTTCTAAACTAAATATTTTGTCTCACATCGTCCCTTCTCGACATTGTTATTGTTGTTCTGTTGTTATTTCAGCACAATACCACTTGTAGCACTACTTCTGCTACTCCCATTACTACTACACCTTTATAAATAACCCTACCACTATCATTTTTGTGTCGATTACTAGTTTTCAGGACAAAACGAAAACTGCCCCGTCCTTGAGTCCCCCAGAAAATAAGTGTCTGAGAGGACTTGAGATGGATTACAGCTCGTCCGCAGCCGCTATTCACTCGCTTAGCATAATAGCTTAGCATGCTAGCTCGTCTGAACGTGTCTGCAACTACCTGAAAACTAATTATAAGTTTCTCGGGCTTAATGACATGTTATAAATAGGAGAGTTTGCGGTTGGCAGGTCTATCAAAGCTCGGCGCGTTGTTGTAGTTTATTAAAAAAAAAAAAAAAAAAAAAAAAAAGTAGTATCTGGAAAAGGCCCAATTTAGTTTGAGGTGGGGAAGGAAATAGTGTTCGGACCAACAAGAGCCCTACTCCTGCTTTATGGAAAGTCAAGATGGAACGAGGAAGAGATGGAGGAAGAAAGAAAGAGAGATAGAGGGAGATGAAGAAAGAGAGGGAGAGAGAGAGGAGAGAGAGTGAAAAAAGAGAAAGAGGGAAAGAAAGAGAAAGAGAAGGGAGGAGGAAGGGAGGGAAAGAAAGAGGAGACAGTGGAAATAGAGTGAAAGAGAAAGAAAGGGAGTGATAGGGGAGAGTAGCGAGAAAGTAAGAGAGACAGAGTAAGAGAAAAGAGAGACAGAGAGAAAGAGGGGGGAAGGGAAGGAAAGAGAGAAAGATGAGACAGTGAAAAGAGAGTGAAAGAGAAAGAACGGGAGTGACTGAGGAGAGAGAAAGTAAGAGAGACAGAGTAAGAGAAAAGAGAAAGAGAGAGACAGCGGGAAAGAGAGATGGAGAGAGGGAAGGAAAGAAAGAGAGAAAGAGGAGAGAGGGAAAATAAAGTGAAAGAGAAAAAAGGGAGCAATAGAGGAGAAGAGAGAGAAAGTAAGAGAGAAAGAGAGCAGAGAGAGGGAGGGAGAGAAAGAAAATGAGAGGGGAGACAAAGAAGGGCAGAGAGAGAGAAGGAGCATTAGAATGAAAGAAAGAGAGAGAGAGAGAGAAAGAGAGAGAGAGAGAGAGAGAGAGAGAGAAGAGAGAGAGAGGAGAGAGAGAGGAGGGAGGAGAGAAAAAAGAGGAGCTAGTGAAAGCAGAGTGAAAGATAAAGAGAGGGAAAGAAAGGGAGCGATACAGGAGAGGAGAGAGAAAGAGAGACAGAGAAAGAGAAAACAGAAAGAGAGACAAAGAAAGAAAAAGAGAGGGAAGAACGGAAAGAAAGAGAAAGGAGAGAGACAAGGGGGGCAGCGGGGGGCAGAGAGACTGAGCATTAGAGTAAAAGAAAGAGAGAGAGAGAAAGAAAAGGGAGTGATAGAGGAGAGGAGAGAGAAAGACAGAGAGATAGAGGAAGATGAAGAAAGAGAAAGAGGAGAGAGTAAAAAAGAAGGAAAGAGAGAGACAGAGAGAGAGAAAGAGAAAAGGAGGGAAAGCAAGAGGAGAGACAAGGACAGGGAGAGAGAGAGAGAGAGAGAGGACAGAGGAGGGGTAGAGAGAGGGAGTGTTAGAATGAAAGAAAGAGAAAGAAAGGGAGGGATAGAGGAGAGGAGAAAGAAAGAGAGATAGAGGGAGATGAAAGATGAAGAAAGAAAAAGAGTTAAAACAAGACACAGAGAGATGGAGCGTTAGAGTGAAAGAAAAAGAGAGTGAAAGAAAGGGAAGGATAGAGGAGAGGAGAGAGAGAGATAAAGAAAGAGACCAAGGGAGAGATTAATAGAGAGAGAAGAGAGAGAGCGAGAGAGAGAAAGGGATAGTCAGACAAAGTGAGAGAGAGTGGGTGAGAGAGAGAGGGTAAAAGAAACAAAGAAAGAGAGAATGAAAAAGAGAGGAAGACAAAGAAAGGGAGAAAAAGAGAGGGGGAAAGAGAGAGAGGAACATAGAAAGAAAGAAAGGGAGGGAGAGTTAAAGAGGAGAGAAAATGAAAGGGAGAGATAGAGGGAAAGAAAGAGATAGGCAGGGGAGAGTGAGGGAGAAAGAAGAGAGTAAAAGAGAGGGAAAGAGAGGGAAAGGAACCAAAGAGAGAGATAAAGACAAAGACAGGGAGACAAAGGGAGAGAGAGAGACATAGAGAGAGGAGTGTGAGGGAGAAAGGGATAGTGCGAGAGAGAAAGAAAGACAGAGAGAGTCGAGGGACTGGTAGACGGTAAGAATCAAAATGGAGCACCTGTGTTGTGTTCAGTAGTGGTTTGCCAATTTAGTTCCTGGCAATTTGAAATTTCTTAAGTGTCCTTGAACGAAAGAATAAATGATAGCTTCCAAATTCATTCCTGAGAAGGGGGAAAAACTGTGAAAGCTGTGAGAGGGAACACGAGGCATATTTTAACCAAGAGAGACCGGGACAGGACCAGGACTAAACCAGGACTTGACCAGGTCCAAACTAGTCTACATTAGAGCACGGAAACCCGACCGAAGTCTGAAGAGTTTGGACGGGTTTGGACAAATATTTAGGACTTCTTTTCGGGCTTGGGTCGGACTTGGACACATCATCGTGCCTACTGTTTCCTGTCTGTAGTAAAACCACTCGCTTTGAGAGTCTTAAAAGGACAGTTAGGGATTTTGGACATAGAACCTCATTTCCTAGTGAGCCAGAGTGTTGGAGACGTGTGGAGACATTTAAAAAAAAAAAAAAATCCATCTTGTCCTTGTATTTGCAGAGGTCACTGGTGCTAGGCTAGTGCATGTCAATGGCCATAGTTAGCCTGCCACTAAAAACAGTCTTACCCACTCCACAAAACACCAGAAGGAAATCTATTATTACACCAGACTGTCGATGTGAATGTCTGTGTTGATAGAATAAAGTTTGAAATAAAACTAACTTTGCATCGCATGAATCGTCGCATGTTGAGGGACTATTTTCTCATATATCAGTCCACCGCTGCCAAGCTTTCTATCAGGAAGTACAACTCACTGCTGCTGCTCACACATAAATCCTTCAAATGCAAGGTTGGTTTTACTTCTAAAATTATTCAGTCGACACAAACACTTACACTGACAGTCTGGCGTTAAAATTGTTTTGCCTTGGGTGCTTTGTGGAGTGGGTAAGACTGTTTTTAGTGGCAGGGTAACTATGGCCATTGACATGCGCTAGCCTAGCATCAGTGACCTCTGCAAATACAAGGACTGGATGGAATTTTTAAAAAGTGTCTCCACACGTCTCCAACACTCTGGCTCATTAAGAATTGAGGCCCATGTCCCAAATTTGGAACTGTCCCTTTAAGTGTCCAAAAGATCAGAGCGTTGCACTTCTAGTTTAGATACAAGTCAAAACTGTGGTATTATTATTTGTGAAATGTGGTGCAAAACTTCAGATACATGATTTTAAAAGCATAAAAGATTGGCGATAAAGTCCACAGGAAGTAGAGTCATTATCGCTAATCCGCAGCTTCAGCTCAATCCATGCGCTGTGTGGATGTAACACATGTGAACTGCTTTCGCTATTTTACTTTAACGCTTCAAACTGGATTAACAAGTGTGGTTTTGTGGACTGGATATCATTATTTGAGGAGGACAATTTCTATGGATAACGTGGATGAGATGCTGCACTTTAAATTTACATCTTTGAGAGAGGTGAGTAATACAATCTTCTCATTATTTTCGCTTTAACACAAGTTTGTATTTTGTGTCTCTGTGTCTGTTAGAGGCCACACAAACAATATCCTATGTGTGAAAATAGAGTGATTTTAATTGTGTCAA
The DNA here is from genome assembly GCF_026225935.1 of Boleophthalmus pectinirostris. NCBI lineage: Eukaryota > Metazoa > Chordata > Actinopteri > Gobiiformes > Gobiidae > Boleophthalmus > Boleophthalmus pectinirostris. Next base: position 36,670,495 of record NW_026571133.1, read on the forward strand.
GTTCGGTCGGGTTCAGACACATATATCTTAATACCTTTTGGGCTTGGGTTGGATCTGATCACGGCTCTGTCAGACGTGGACCGGGCTCAGACAGAAACATTCAAACCAATTCACACTCTAGTCTAGCCTGTTTCATCAACCGGTTTCACTTCATGTAAACCGTCTGACCTCACAGCATTAGGATTCGTTCGCTTGATGGTAGGCGGGTACTTTTTTAACCAAACAGAGAAGCGACCAAACAGAGAAGAACTTTGAGAAAGCAGAAATCAATCTAGCCCATGCAGAAATCAACCTCAAAATCAACTTTGAGAGAGCTCATTGTCTTTTCTAGGGTGTGTCTTTCCCCCAGTGGTTGTTTTGCGCACAAATAACAGATTTCTCCTCACGTGCAGAGATAATTTGCTCGCTCGCAGTCAAAATCTACACATGTGAAATAATACAATACGCCCAAATGTATGTTTTATCATGCGTGTGTATTATGGAACTATTTTGACGCGGTTTCAAGTTGTGGAAACCGTCTGACCTCACAGCATTAGGATTCATTCGCTCTTTTACTTTACTTTTTTAATTTAACCAATCACTGCTATTTGGTCGTGACGTATGTAATGCGCCGCTAACGGGGCTAAATGGTATATTAAGCTTTTTCCAAATCCTGTAGGAAGAAGGGCAATAACGTCGTTCCCCTTGATAAAATTCAACAAACATTTTCTTTGTTCCAGCTTTAAATCCTCAATCTCAGGAATTGTTGCCAACACAGAATGTATGGCTCTTCGCTGATCGAAGAACTCGCACTTCTGGGATTCTTACAAACCGTCTAGTGTATTCTGATTCCTGACCTAGTCGCTGGAGAGAAATGAAATTGAGGCTAGGGCCTGGCTAACTCTAGTTTACATCTGGACTAAACTGGGCTTAAAGGGCCCACAAACAAACATACATGGAGTTGTTTTTTGTTTCAATCACGCACGTTGAACACACAAACCCTGCATATTTAGACTTCTCTCAAACCAAAAAAACTCAATTCCACCTTGTGATGTCATGTGGTAACACAGGAAATGCACTGCTGTGTTTTTAAACTCCATGCATCTTCACTAGAATCATTTCAGCGCTGGATTTGCTTATCTCTGTTGAAAAAAAAGGTGAAATGTAGCTTGTTAACTTGAAAACTTCCAGCTCATGACATCATAAGGTGGACCAGAGCATTTTGATCTTTGGAAATCTACAAAAAGGTTTCTTAAACATGTGTGCCTAAAACAAAACACAACTCCGGGTATGTTTTTGAAGAAGTAACAACATTCTAACATGGCTAAAAGTGTAAAAAAGCATAATATAAGACCTTTAAAACAGGGGATAGTACAAATTCTTATGCCACACATTCCATAATTCTCTGACTTCTCTTTTTTTTCTGCAGAACAATTTTGTGATGATCTCTTTAAAAATGCCTCCAGTGACTGATGAGGTGTGGGGAGAGATTTGCACTGAACACCTGGTGACTAATACCGGTCTGTGTAGAGTTTAAATGGTAAGTAGTTTTGAAAAGATTCTACAAAACACCAGAGATAACAGCTAAAATCAATCCTGCAAATCCTCATACCTCTTGGTGAAACTGTGGTACTTACCTGGGAACTCATACTCAGTCATACTAGTCTTTTATACAGCCCTCATGGCAGTTTTTTTTTTTAGCAACCATTTGTTAAAGAAATACAGCTTGCAATTTTGGATGGTTTTGGAAGAAATGGTACAAAAACCCTCGTAAAGGTCCTACATTACACAAAGTCATGTTAGAATGTTTTTACCTCATCAAAATAAGCCCTGAAGTTGTGTTTTTCTTTCATTCAGACATGTTTGAATATCCCGTTATTATGACTCTTATGACTGTCTACATCAAGCTCAAAATGCTTGCTCAATTGTAGACGGGCACTTAAAAAAAACCAAAAAAAACAATTGCTGCTATTTGGTCGTGACGTATATAATGTGCCGCTAACGGGGCTAACTGGTATATTAAGCTTTTCCCAAATCCCATAGGAAGAAGGGGAATAATGTCTTTCCCCCTTGATAAAATTCACCAAACATTCTCTTTGTTCCGGCTTAAATCCTCGATCTCAGGAATCGTTGCCAACACAGAATGTATGGCTCTTCACTGATTGGCTGATGCCCAAACTCGCACTTCTGGGGTTTTTGCGAACCGTCTAGTGTATTCCGATTCCTGACCTAGTTGCTGGAGAGAAATTAAATTGAGCAGAGGCACTGGGCACTAGTATAGGGCAATGAAAGTGCCTTGAGCAAAATTTTTACCCAAATATTTTAGCCAGATATGGAACCAAATGCAGGGTTCTAATCTAGAGAATCTAAAAAATGTTTTGGACCACCTTACTGCCCATATATTGAAAATGACAAAAATGTGTAGAGCTTCTGTATTTGACAATCGGTATGCAGGTTAAGGCACTGGCAACTCAGACTCAATTGTGATTATAAGACCTTTTTATAAACCATCAGGAAGACAGACTACATAGCATAAATTTAAAAACACAAAGAAGCTATAAAGTGGGACTAAACACCTAAACTCCACCCACAACCACATTTTAAATAGAGCTGCTATGTGAAGCGACCCAGGGGGATGAGAGGTGGGGCCTGGATGTACAAGGAACAGTATGATTGGTCCAACAGGTATCCAAACTCTGCCTCTGCAGAAACACCTGAGAAGCCATGCGTGATGTCATGTAGTACTTGAAAATGCGGTGGTCATGTACAGTAGGCAAAGCTATACACAGCAAAAAAGTAGATTTAAAAGATTGTAGAGGGCTTCTTTTGATGACACAACATAATAAAACATGATTAAAAGCTCCAGAAAGTCAGTTTAAGCACAGCGCTCCATTAATTTGGTGCGAAATCTCTCCCTATTTACAAGAGAGTCACAAATGAGTTTCGAGATCATTAGCTTACTCTTAATGCCCCCCTTTGGACCCATACAGCTCCAGGAAATACATCACCTCGCCTTTAATAACCCGGAATTAGGATCGTGACTCGCGGTACTGTCCAGGTGGGAGTCGTTTGGTGACATTGGGAGAGTTAAAGACTGCGGTCAGATGGTCCGTTCACAGGTGAGTCCACTGCCCCCCCCTCTCCATCCCATAATAATAACGCTAGGAGCCCTTAAAACTGCCATGTTCACACACCCACATCCCTTCTCCGTTATAACTCTGTGCGGCCCGAGAAGCGGCTATAACAGATGGTACCTCCTGGCAAAGCGCTAAGCTAATGGTGATCGCACACTCAAATGCAGGGGCGGTTAACTTTAGCAATCAAACAAACGGATTTTATTATAGACATGTCTTTTAAATAATATTTAAAGGGCCCCTACTATTTTCCGGCCTATGTTATAATGGAGTTTCCTCATCACACACAAACCTGGAGTTGCGTTTTGTTTCATTCACACAAACTTTGCAAATTTAAGCTGAGTTCATCTCTCAAACACAAAACACTGTTCCACCTTCTGATGTCATGTGGTAATAGAGGAATTGATCCACTGTGTTTTTAAACTCCATACAACTTCACTAGAATCATTTGGATGATTTCAGATGTGGAATTGCCAATTTCTACTGAATTAAAACTAAAAGGTCGCTGTTAACATGAAAACTACTGCTACATGACATCAGAAGTTGGAACAGGGAATAATAAAAGGTTACTCAAACAAAACATATCTCCAGGTATGTTTTTGATGAGGAAACAACATTATAACACGGCTTAAACCTCACAAGAGTCAGACATTTAAAAGGTAATCAATACAATTTAAAGGTGAAGTATGTAACTTTTGGAAGTTCCGCCACCTGTTTGTCTTCGGAGAAATGTTATTGCATTGTCTTAAAGAAGATATTGTATTATCTATGACAGGGGTCCCCAACGACCGGGCTGCGGACATGTACTGGGTTGTTTGGTATCGGGCTGCAGTCCACACAGCGTATCTACCTCCCATATGCTGTGTTGACTGCACCTTCTCCCATACGCCATGCGGGCCACGTCTCTAAACCAAAACTAAAACCAGGACTAAACCAGAACTAAACCAAAACTAGACCAGGTCCAAACCTGTCTAAATCAGGTCTAAACCAGGTTTAAACCAGGAACAAAGCAGGATTTAACCAGGAGTAAAGCATGCTGCATGGACCGCATGTCCTCCCGTCTCCTTCTATACACCCCCCCAGTTTTGGAAACATTGTCCAAAACTGGTCTGAGGTACAAAAAAAAAAAAAAAAAAAGTGGTTGGAGGCCACTGCTCTTTAACACCCATGGATCATTATATCATTATGTTAGAATTGGCACATTTCAAATCACAGTATTCATCTAAAATGACTTATTGAAAAAAAAACAAAAAAAAAAAAACCCGATCCCAATGAGTTATTGTTACGTTTGGGCACTTTTTGTTTTTTCCCTGTTTTCTTTTTATTGTTTATATTTTTTGTAAGCATTTCTGCCTAGTTTTGTTCTTGTAAGTTGATTATGTTTTTGTAGTTTTTTTTGTACTCATTTCCGGCAGGAGGCCTTAAATGCGCGAGCCCAGCGCCGCCTCTCTCTCTCTCGCTCTCTCCTCCTCCTCGTCCGCCGCAGGTACCGGAGCGCGCATGCCTCGCGCCGGGAGCAGCGCTGCTGGCTTCCCTGCTCCATCGTTTGGGTAGCTTTTGTTAGCCGTTAGCCTTTTGTTTTGACCTGGTGGGACCGGCTGTCCTGTTTTCGCTTTTCTGTTGGGTTTAGGTTGTTGGGTTTTTTTGGTCTTTAGTTACGGGTGCTGGCACCGGCTCCTACGGCCCTGTATAGGGTTGGCCCGGTGTCGCACCCTTTTGTTCTTTTTGGCGGCTCATCAGGTCCGCCTTTCTGTTGTTACTTTCTTGGTTTGGGCACGGGTAGGGTTTCTTTTTTGGGTTTAAAACATCTTTACACAAAGGAAAATAAAAGAACTCTAACCTTTAACTTGGTCCCCGTGTCCTTTGATAAATATGTTGAGACTCACGTTTCTGGGTTGTAACAGGTATTAAGAGTTGATTTTCACATGCCTCTTAACATGCACCATAAACACTGTAAAGATACTGTCATTCTCTCCTGTAGATAGCTGCAGATCACAGAAGCAAATGATTTTTTTTTGCTCCAAAGTGACTACACAGAGCTCCCGAATCCTACGTGCATTGCCCATTTACAAAATAAAACTGGATAACGACGTAAGTACTCTGTTACTCTTTCATATACAGTTCAAAGCAGATCTTCTCAGACCCCAGCCACCTTCTATAAACAGAGTTCCAACTCCTTCCGTCCAGCCACAGATAAAGTGACCCAGTATGTAGAACTCTCATATTCCTGTTGCCAATGAAATTATAAACCGCTTACTGTAATCTGTACTGTACTTATTATTACTATTACTTTTAATGCTGTGTGTATAGTCTGTATGTGCTGTGTACTGCTGCTGTAATTTCCCTCAGGGATAATTAAGACTCCTTGAATCTTGAAGTACAGAGCAGTGGGTGTGTACCAGTGGTGGTGAAATGACAATCTTGAATACAGGAGAACAAAGATTAAACACAACCTTGAGTGGCTAAATGAGACAGAAAACAATGTGGTTAAAAAGTTAAACTATGAAAAGTCGATTTTGCATAACAGATCTACATTGAATGCATCATTCTTGCATTACTCACTTAGTCAGTGTTTTATTGTTCAAAAATACCTTTAAAAACATGCATTCTTAATACCCACAATCTCTTGTCCAGATCAGAGTGCAACTTTTAACTCCTATAGTTCTCCTATAGTTATTCAATGTATTCAGCTCTATGTTCATTCTCACATTAAGAATAATCTTGTCACGTTGTCAGAAATACTAAGAAAAATTATTCTGTGTACTAAGCTTTAGCAGAACTGTAATAATAGCATTCTTTCATACAGTCCTCTCCAAGGTCTGTTCCATTCTTCCACCTGGGCGGCTTTCTTTCTTCACTTTGATAATGCAGTTTTTTATGTGTGGATCTAGGTGGTCCAGAGTCAGTAGGGGTCAGCAGTTCAAAGGAGTGGTCTGACTATGGGGTCATCATGAATAGTGAGATAGAACACAGGCAGTTCAGAATAGAAGAAGCTTTACTCAGTTCTGACACAGACAGGTTACTAATAAGTGTAAGAAGAAAAGACAAACTTAAGTTGTGCTGCTACGGGCATTGGTAAAGTGGAAAATACAGCACATTTATAAAAACAGGAATGCCAAAAATGTATTCAAGAGTGTAAGAGTTTAAATAGGTTAATTAGACAAAACATGGCAGAAAATGTTTTTTTTTTATTTTTTTATCACGGGACATAGACTGGTGGTCAATACAGTGAATAAGCAGCTAAGAATGACCTTTATTAATGCTTAGAACCTCAACAGGACACACTAAGTATTTGATATTGGCTTTGTCAAAATTGATTTTCAAGAAACTCACAGTAAAAAATATTAAGGTAATATAGGCCAAATTTAGCCAGGCAGGCGCCACCTAGTGCCTCCACTCAATTTCATTTCTCTCCAGCGACTAGGTCAGGAATCGGAATACACTAGATAGTTCGCCCCAGATGTGTGAGTTCGGGCACCAGCCAATCAGCAAAGAGCCACTCATTCTGTGTTGGTGATGATTCCAGAGATCAAAGATTTAAAGTCGGAACAGGGATTTGGGAAAAGCTTAATATACCAGTTAGCCCCGCTTAGCAGCGCATTACATATGCCACAACCAAATAGCAGCAATTGGTTAAATGAAAAAATGTATCCGCCTACCGTCAAGTGAATGAATCCTAATACTGCGACTTCAGGCAGTTTCCATGAAGTGAAACTGGCTGATGAATCAGGCAAGGCCAAGGCTGAGGTCCAAGAAAAATTGGACTGAGGGCAGTTTTTGGCCCCTGGACCACAGTTTGGACATGCCTGGTCAACAGTCAAACCTTTTCAGAAACATGAATTTTGCAATATTTGTGAGTCACAAACTCTGCACCTGTTTCACTCCCACTACTGCGTTTGGGCCCAGGGCAGGGCAGTACTTGGGTGGAGGTCAATATTGACACGCCCAAACAAATCAAAGCAAACAAGAACAATGAGAATGGACCGATTTCAGCATATTTTAGCAAAAAAATATGGACCATTTTGTTTTTGAATAATATAGCGTGTTGTGCATTTGTGGACAGAGAAAATGTCAATTGGATACAACAAAAGATCTGCTGTTGTAATGCTTCAACCAGTAAGATTCACTTATTTGTCCTGATGTTTTACCTGTTTGCATTTGCTTTCACTGTTCCAGATTGACATGTAAAACACATCAGAGCTACACATATCATTTTGGTCTTATTACACTTGAATAATGGGTCAAATGCAAAGCCGGCTCAGAATGTCAATGATGCAATACCAAAAGGACCATATTAACAGAGTGGAATATTTTTCTGCTCTGAAGTCCTTAGAAAGTTATTACACAGAGGCCTTCAAGGTGACTCAGACTTGTGAAAAGTGGCCCTTTGAGACACACTGTAACTGCAAATTACAAGTAATCGCTGGAGAACCGTTTGGGTTTGAAGGCGTTCAGTAAACCTTTTTATGTCAAAAGCTGTTACAAGGAAAATGAGAATATTATTGTTAGTCCTTGGGCATCGGTGTTTCTTTAAAAATGCGAAATCATTTTTGGATTTGTACTGAAGACTTTATCATCCCATAAATGTGCTCTCTGTATTTGACCCAGGCTCAGCCTGTTGCAGTGGGTGACTGCAATGCAATGAAAATGGTTTCACAGTATCACTGCTTATGTCCCAGTTTGCTATAGACTACGAGACATGTAATTCCTCATTCATGGAGTGTTTCCATGTTGAGAAGATTTCAACTTCTACTGACTTGAAGTACTATAGGATTTATTCTACTCTCAGTCCTAGTCCTAGTGCCTCTTCCCAGTAGCTGGATTTATCATTAATAGTAATAAAGTCTTCTCATTATTTTCGCTATAACACAAGTTTGTATTTTGTGTCTCTGTGTCAGTTAGAGGCCAAACAAACAATATCCAATGTGTCTAATTAGTAGGCCTGTGAAAATAAAATTATTTTAATTGTGTCAAGTTCGGTCGGGTTCAGCCACAGATATCTTAATACCTATTGGGCTTGGCTTGGATTCAATCACTGCTCTGTTGGACACGGGCCAGGATCGGACACAAAAATTCAAACCAATCCACACTCTTGTCTAGCCTGATTCATCACCTGGTTTCACTTCGTGGAAACCGTCTGACCTCACAGCATTAGGACTCGTTCACTCGATGGTAGGCTGGTACTTTTTTAAATGTAACCATCGCTGCTATTTGGTCTTGACGTATGTAATGCGCCGCTAATGGGGCTAACTGGTATATTAAGTTTTTCCCAAATCCTGTAGGAAGAAGGGCAATAACGTCTTTCCCCTTGATAAAATTCACCAAAAATTGTCTTTGTTCCGGCTTTAAATCCTTGATCTTGGGAATCGAGGCCAATGCAGAATGTATGGCTATTCGCTGATTGGCTGGTGTCCAGACTCGTACTTCCGGGGTTCTTGCAAACTGTCTTGTGTATTCCAATTCCTGACCCAGTTGCTGGAGAGAAATGAAATTAAGTGGAGGCACTAGGTGGCGCCAGCCTGGCAATCTTCCCAATACCATGAAATTGAAAATGACTTCTGAGTGGGAGCTGAAACACCTTGACTGCTTCAATGTCCATATGACCGTTAAAACCTGAAAATAAGTATTAGTATAAGTATAAGATTTTAGGTGGTAGGTGAGAACTGAAATTTGATGGGCATTCAATTCTTGAATTACTCAAACATGCATGAATCAGTCACAACTTTGAGTGTTATTAAGATGAGAGAACACTAAATTTTGATTGACAATAATAATTGGGGTCAGCTTTAAATGTTCAAAAAAGTCTTCCATTATTATGAAGTGTCCCCTATAACATTAAGTTAGTATAGAAAGTACACATTTGGTACATTTGTGTAACACTGATTCCTTGCTTTTTAGTTATTCCTTTTGCACAGTATTTCATCTTTTGAAATGTAAATTCTTGCATATATTTCATGGTATTAAGAAACAGCTCTATGTCAAAACACAGGACTCTCTGTCAAGGACACTTAAACAGAGCTGGAGATCGCAGACACTCGGCTCTCTCTTTGTGCAGGATAAAAGCATGCTAGGCACTTTCTCGTTATTAGCTTTTAGCAGCAGGAGCCGTCAAACCGAACAAACTCATTCCGGATTCATCCTGGCTTGGAAAACACTTAAAACGCACCCGGCCTCTCAAATAGACCGACGAAAAAAAGCATTTCATTTGCACCACGGAGTCAAAATAAACAGTTAATTTGCTCGCATTTCAAACGGCGAGGAAGAACACATTGTTTTCAAGTATTATCTAGCAAAATATGACGGATTTAAACTATTATTTGCTTGAAAGGCCCTCTCTGTAATTACCATGGGGAGCCTATTACGGGCTTTGCTTAGACTGTGATTTATCAGCGTGCCACTGGAATGATGTCAGACATGTTAATGAGGGTTGCGTCCCGTCCTATCTGAGCCCGCACAATTTACATACTTTTATCGGAGTGTCCTTGGGAGTGAATAAAATGGCACCACCGCTGTAGTCGTGTTTGGGGGATTGGTGGTGGAGGTGCTTTTGATCCAAACCAACGCTGATGTGAAATAGACTGTTTTTCTCATGATTAAATGTTAAAAGGTGGATTTATTTGGAGGAACGGGTGAGGGCTGGTGTAATTACTTGGTGGTAAGTGCAGATGTGATGCCAGCTCTTTGGTATTGTGTTACATGGGCTGTGATGTTGGAATATGAATTGCAAAGTTTTTATCCAGTCACTGCTTTGTTGAATTTCAATTCAAATATGCATTATTTAAGCTGATCAAAGCAAAGTCGGAGTTTAAAAAGGTGTACTTTGTCACCATGCTGATTTTATTGTTGTGTCACGTTGATGTTAAACCTATCTAGCCTATCTTAATGAGAACAAGCCAGTGACCATTAAATGAAGTATCAGTTCAAATTACAGAACGCTCACAAAACATAATTAAGTTTGTTGTTTTTGTATAAAAGTAACTATAATTTGATAAATGCAAGGTAGATATGTTTAATGGCATTTTAAGCAAAGGTAGGCTACTTTGTTACATAATTCCAAGATATGATTAATACATTAACATCATTTTATGCATATTAGTGTATACAAACTTGACTTTGTTGACTCTGTCTCTAATTGACTTACATTGGGATCTTGTCGCTTCTCGCTCTGTAACTGCTGCAGTGAGCCTCGTCATTTTGGTCTTAAAAGGTTCGTATTAATTAATCTGCTCTACGGGTTCCAGAATTTTTTTTTTCATTCTTTTGTCCGTCAAAAAAAAATCCTGTTCATAACATAGAGCCTGACTCCAGATTCGCGATTAGTATCGCGAGCCTCATTTGAGCGGTGCTGAACGCTGTAGGTGACGTCACATTCGTGTAGTTCATTTCTTTTATACAATCTATGCATGTAATACTATTGTCCCTCATCAAAAACATACTTGGAGTTGTATTTTTTCTCATTTGGGTTTGTTTCATTAATATATTACTCTAAAGTCGTCTTGTCTGTGCACTCAAAAATGCACTGTTTAAATTTTGCCTGGATTGTTGCATCACAGGTAAAAATCCAGACCTCTCCTGTGCAGTTTTTAAAGCAATAAACCATCACCAGACTTGTGCTGCAGTCTAATTGTATTGAATCTCTATTAGCATAGTATTCACGGGGGATAAGGACTTCATTTGTTTATTTTCTCATGGTTCATTTCCCTTCCTGCTGACTGCAAAGGGAGCTCCAACGAGAGAGCTCCATTACTGGAACTGAAATTTAGTTTATAAAGTGTGTTTTACAAATGTAGACATTATTTCAAAGTTGAAAAAAGTTAAATACTAACCTCAAGGTGATCAAAAGCATGTTTAAAAGATAATTAAAGCCACAAGAATGCATGACACATGTCCGTCTATTAAACTGCAGCACTACCCAGCTTCCACTGTCAATAGCTCTAAGTTAATAGTTGTGCAAATCTGCAAAAGTTGAACTGACCTGTCCATTTGATACAATCCTCATAGTTCACCTCCGTAGTTTTTTCTGTGCTAACGAGGACATCAGTGAAGCCTGCACATCCCACACGCTCCTCTGTTCCTGATGCATTGAGGAAATAAACACTGTGTTTGGTTTGATGGTGTTGTGAGGAGGTTTTGATGTGGCTCTGGCCGGAGGGGAGACAGATGTACACAGGGCTACAGCTGCGGGGAGGTACACAAACAACCCTGGCTCTGACTCTCTGATCATAGAGCAGGGGGGAAGGAGATGACACGGACATGTTTGAATATAATGTGTTCAGATATTAAAAAGGGCGCAGGAGGTGGTATGTGTTATAGCAGTTTTAATATGAAAGATGCATGGCTCCAGTGGTAAGGTAAGGACTGATTTTTTTTTTAAAGAGCCTCCTGTGCAGATGTGGGCAGCACTCAGTTACATGTACTTTTAAAAATACTTTTCCAGCAGCATACCTTTGCTCCTACTTAATTAATATTTTTATTGAAGTAACAGTACGCTCCTTCAGTTATGATTTAGTTTGTCTTATTTTTGTGTCTATCTTTTGAAAATGCCAGTTCATATTAACTTCAAATTCTAACTCAGATGTTAAGTCCTGTTAGTCTTTAAGTTACTCTTACTTGAGTAGTTTCCCCAAATACTTTTTTACTCTTACTACAGTAATTTCTCACACCATCACTTTGTAGTTCTACTTGAGTCATATTATTTTGAAGTAATGTTACTCTTACTTGAGTACATTTTTGATACTCTACCAACCTCTTTAAAGGTTCAGTGTGTAACTTTATGGAGGTGGTATCTGCATGACTCCATGGAAATAGAAAACCATACTTCGGAACATTCTCCATAATAAGGTTTGTGGAGATAAAAACCTGCTCATGGTAAGGACGCATGTTTTGTTTATGCAAGTTTTTCAGTGCAATAAAGTTAAAAACAAAAATCACAACAACATGCTTTTAGTCTATTTTGGCTAAAAAATTGCATACCATGGCTTTAAAGAGCTTATGTTTTATTTAAATATTATTATTCCAGAAGTATTTTTATAACTTGGCAGAGGACATGTTCTTCCGATGGCTCTAGTGTAGTGATGGATCTGAGCTCAAACGCAGCAGCAGCGTGGGAGGTTCAAGAAGGATTGTTGTGAGTTTGTGAACAAATGCTGTGGGAATTCATCTTGCTTCTCTAAAATATTGTTGAACACCTCTGCAGTGGTTTTTCAGTGTGGTTGGAATTCATTCATAATGCCAGTGCTGCCAGCAGGTAGCGCACTAAAGGGCTAAACATAAAAGCTGTTGACTTGAAATGGAAAGTCACAAGAGTTTCACAGTTACTAAGTAAGAGTAACGTCACATCAAAATATTATTACTCAAGTAGAAGTAGTGGTCCAAGAAATGACTCAAGTAAGTGTAAAAAAGTATTTGGAAAAACTACTACTCAACTAAAAGGAGTAACTGTCAGGAAATGGCATCTTATTTGTAATTTTAAGTTAATGCAATTGGAAGCACAAAACATTAAATAATGCACAAAATCAAGTATTTCCAAAAGAGAGACAAAAAACGAGAAAAACTAAATCATATCTGAAGGAGAGGTGCAAAAAACACAAGTGTTCAAATTATATTGTCAACACAGAGCTTTTTCAAGTTTAGATTGTAGAATTGTTACTTCAGTAAAATTATTACTCAAGTGGGAATAGGTATGCTACTAGAAAAGTGCAATTTCTTAAAGGTGCATTTTGTAATTTTTTTGGTGGGGGGCCCAAATGCTTTTATTTTTTATTTTATTTATTTGGGACAGCGCACAATTTTTACATTAACCTAAACAGGAGAGATGCATCATACCAGGTTGTAGCATCAGTTCTAATTTCCACCTGTAGACTTTGGGCAGGTTCATTGATAGATTGTTCTGACTTTGACTATAAACTGTTCTTCCTGGAGACCTGTGTAGCATGTTGTGGGTTGATGGGGGAAACCAGAGAGCCCAGAGGAAACCCATCCAGACAGAAAGGCCCAAGCGACCTGGGGATTGAACCTGGAACCTTCTTGCTGTGAGGTATGAGTACTAACCACTCAGCCACCTTGCCTTTTCATCATAGAGATGTCCTTTGTCTGGAATGTCTAACAGTATGCCTTAAAGATTTCTATCTTCATGGTCTTTTCTAGGAATTTTTGAGCTTTAAAACGACCTACAATTCCTAGCTCCCACGAATTCATCTGAGTACTAATCTGATATGGCTATGTCTGGACACCTAAAAACGTTGATACGCTGACGTAGAAGTTCAAGTTACCATCCTTATTGGACCACGTGACTGACTTGCGCCTTCCTGATTCGCTGGGTTCTTGACATCAGTTATGTGACACTATTGTGGAAAACAGTTTAAACAAACCATAGACAAATGGAAAACAGCGTAGCTAGAACTACTTACCATCTTCCTCAGCTCGAAATCGGGTGCTGCAACTTCAGACACAGTACTCCACTTTCTTCTTTTTACCACCCACGTGACAATGTGAGGCCAGTCTAGTCATTTGATTAGTGTTTCAGGTGATTTTGCGTTACTGTGTGGATAGGGAAGGCTTTGATTGTGGACACAGAAACAACGTGTCTGGACGCAACTCGTTTCCGATAAGTTTTTTTTGTTTCAGTGTAAATGTAATCTAAGATACTTGCCTAAATGTTACTGAGTACTACCTACCTATAATCACCTCTACTCAAATCAATTACAGAACTAGAATGATCAGAACGAGTTGATGTTTGAACTTTAAAAACATGAAGGAGTTTCTTTCTGGAAACTGTTTTCTGGGCAAAAAACAAAAACACAAGTGTCAAGTATGTATTTCCAAATGAACACGATTCTGATAATGTTACATGTATGCACCAACTCCTCAGTTTCCTCTCACACGTGTAAAACAAGCACTGTATCAAACACACAACAAAACCCTAATTAAGAAAATGCATGAGCCGGACTTAACAAGCTCGTTTGTCTCGCCCATTCTCTACGCGCTAACAAGGCTCCGCTCTCATTAAGGCGTTAAGCCAGCAGCCCCCTGTCAGTTACCTAACAAGCCAAATGGAGGAGGAAGCGGTCCACACTTTGTTTTTTTCAGGTCTGGCGGCAGAAGATTAGCCTGTTTGACTCTCAACCGAGACACCGAGTTCAAAGTTCGCCTGACCCAAAAGAGGAAAAGCGCTAGCCATCCACGGAGAGAAAGCGCGCGTATCTGTGATGTGTGAGGTTAATTAGCCCCTTGACTTATTAGAGTGACAGTGGAAGAGCAGCCAAAACCAACCCGGGTCAATTAGCGCGTTAGCTGTATGAGACCTTTATGATGTAAATGGAATAAAAAGGGTGCTTATCATTGTCTGATGGTTCTGTTGAGAGCCAACAAGCAATTAGCTCGAATGAAAGCGCAAAAGATCAATTTCGTTTGAGGTAACCCGGGAGCTGAGAGCTGATTAGGAATAAAATGTCAGCTTTTAAAAGTCATAGTGAAATGTGAAAGTATTGCTTATGTGAGCCATCATACAGGTGCAGTAAAGCGTTATTGCTACTATTAAAGCAATGCCGTTTCTCAGATTAGTATTCATGTAATAAAACGCACTCTTCTTAATAAAAAATAATATTGTGCAATCTGTGAGAAAGTCCACAGCCTGTATGACCAATAAAGACTAGCATATAAAAACTTCATCACTTCCCAGAAAGTCTATATAAATGACCCACCAGCTCTATGCAGATGCACCAGTATGCAGTACCTTAAAAGAGACATGACCAAAAGCAAATTTAAAACATAATTATAATCTATAGAGTCTATCATCTACTAACATATAACATTAGACCACCAGGTTACCTTTTTATTAGGGGTGTAACAATAACAGATAGCCCTAATCCTAGCCCCAACCCTAACCCTAGCTCTAACCCTAACCCCAACTCTAAACTTAGCCATATGCCCAACCCTAGCCCTAACCGTAACCCTTATCTCAACCATAATCCTAGCCCTATCTCTAACCCCAACTCTAGACCTAACCCTAGCCCCAACCCTAGTCCTAAACCTAACCCCAAACCTAAGCCCAGCCCTAACATTGACCTTTACCCTAATCCTAGCCCCAGTCCTAAAGTTAACCCTATTCCCAACCTTAAACCTAACCCTAGCCCCAACCCTAACTCCTGTCTCTAACCTATTGCCTTCAGTGTTGCTGACTCCTTAACCCTATTCCCAACCCCAACCCTAGCCCTAACCTTAGCCCCGACCCTAGCCCTAACCCCAACCCTAAACTTAAACTTATTCCCAAACCTAGCCCTAACCCAAGCCCTAACCCGTAGCCCTAACTCTAAATTTAACATTAGCCCCAACCCTAGTCCTAACCCTATCCCGAACCGTAAACCTAACCCTAGCCCCAACCCTAGTCCTAACCCTAACCCCTAACTCTAACCTATTGCATTCAATGTGCTGACAGAGGCAGGCACAGATCCCTTTATTATCTCAAACACATCATTATACCTCAATTTAAATGCTTTAATCCTGTTTTTACATTATTTTACACCAGAACTCACAAGATGGCCACAACATTTGCCATGGTAACAGAACCTATATTCTATCTAGGCTTTATAATACATCATGGTAGTGCTCTGTAATAGATCAGTCACATTTTCTAAAGCTTTAAAATAGTGCTTGTTCACTAGTCAAATATGTCACCATGTCTAAATTTTTATATTCAGGGGCTGTTGGTTTAACTTCAACTGAAATGTCTGGAATATGTGCTTATTATGTGCTTTTGTGTGATTGTTGCTGTACTTTTCTCAGTCCTGTGACTGTTTGACAGCAACCTGCCGAGGGACTAAAAGCAGAAATTCCCTTTAATCTTTACATGTTAAAATAAAAATAAAATAAGAAATATTTAAGAATAGTTAAAAAAAAATACACGAAAACATGCAAAAGGCCTAACAATGGGGGAAAATGCAGATTAAATGCAGAAAAGCTATTTAAAAATGTGTAAAATAAATAAATAAATAAAAAGAAATAATAAAATATTGTTAAAAATCCTGTAAAACTGCAAAAATATTTACTGAAAAATTGTTTAAAAAGTGAAAAATGAATGCAAAAATGAAAGTACAAAAATATTGTGAAATAGTGTCCAAAATGAGCATGTGATATTGGCTGATAGTGAACTTCCTTGACTCTGATAAAACAGGCGTCTGTGGTTTCATTCTCAGAACAGAAGCTCTGAGTTGCACATGTCAAAACTGATCTCACCTAGATTTGAACTGCTATCGAAATCTTTACACCAAAAACCTACAGCTCCTACACAAACTGACTCTTGTGAATTTTAAGCCATGTTATAATGTTGTTTTATATGATTATATGCGACATTAGTCTCTTGTTATTTTTGCTACTTATTTATAATTTATTATTACCATTTACATTTTTGCTCTTTGTTATTATAATATATTGTGATGTGTGAGCTACTGTATCCAGTTAATATTTATCTGAGTCTAAGTCTAAGTTACCTCCTCAAAAACAGTAGAGTTGTGTTTTGTTTCTTTCACACATGTTTGAATAACCCTTTATTATTACTCTGTCTACATCTCCAAAGCTCAAAACGCTCTGTTCCACCTTATGATGCAGTGATAATGTCATACAGTGGTACTTTTCAAGTAAACAGTTTCTTTTACCTTTAGTTCCATAGAGATGGGCAATTCCAGGGTGGAAATTATCTGCTGAAGGTGTATGGGGTTTAAAAACACAGTGGGCCACTTCCTGTATTACCACATGAATTCACAAGGCAAGGTGGAACAGAATGTTTTCTGGTTGAGAGAAGAACCTAATATGGCTAAATATGCATATTTGTGTGTTAAACATGTGTAAACAAAACACAACTCCAGCTATGTTTATAATGAGGAAACAACATTAGAACAGATCAGAATAAAAAAGTGGGACATTTGATGTGAGTTGTTCTCCTGTGTGACGGGTCCTATGCTCCTTGTATGAGTCTGTGGTGGTTTTGCTGATCTCGTGTGTGACCTGTCTCTGTGTACATTAGGAGCTTTGTTGGAAAGGTAAATGTTGAAGATTTGATGAAGGGCGTGGCCGATTAGATGACAATTAGTTTAAAGTGTCTCATGCAACTCTATGGATGCAGGTGGATTCATTTAACTATTAAATCATGTTTCACTGCAGAGTGGACAGTTTTGTTGTTTCCACACAAATGCTTGTTGATAAGAAACCAAACTGACTACAAAACTACAACTGAAAGAATGGGTTTTGCCTGTAACGTCTCTCCATAAACCTAGTGTTTACACACACCTACATATCCACGCACATACACACACACACACACACCCATACACCCACACATGCATGCACGCACATCGTCTCAGTTATAAAATTTGAGTTATAAAAAACATCAGATTAAGAGATAAGAATGTGTCTAAAACAGGAAACCCTCAAAGACCAGTCTCACATCTGGTTAAGAACAGTTCAGTCCTGGTTTATACCTGGTTTAGTTCTGTTTCAGTCCTGGTTCAGGCCTGGTTCAGTCATGGTTCAGCCCTGGTTCGGTCCTGGTTTAGTCCTGGTTCAGTCTTGGTTCAGTCCTAGTTGGGTCCGGGTTACAGCCCTCGGAGCACTGCTCCTGATCTGGTCCTTCTCCAACATGGGTGAGTGATTCTTGTTATTTGTTTATTTTGTTCATAAAATCTAAAAATCCATGAACAGTGGCATAAAGTTACACATAACCCAAATGAAAATGAGAGAGGAGAGTTATCTGATGTGATGTGCTCCTTTTGCACACACACTTTACTGACAGCTTCTATAAAACATTTCATTTATATCACAGACATCAGAGAGCAGTACTGCACTACTGCAGTACCTTTAGTACTTTGCAGATTGAATTCAGGAGCTGCTTTATGTATTTATTTATTATTCTTTGGGATCTTCTGATTTCTTTGTCTAAATCAGTGGTGCTCAATACGTCGATTGCGATCTACCAGTCGATCGCCAAGGTCATGTGGGTAGATCGCCGTGTCTCGTCTCGGACTCGCGTTTGGACTCGATCTTGTCTCTCACTGAAGGTCTGACACTCAACAAGTGCGATCATATTTCATTACGGCCGCTGCTGTTGGCAATAAACTTGTAGCGGGGTGCAGGAGCGTGTGGGGCGTCTCAGTGCAGCCCGCGGAGACTCTACGGCACATCACAAATACACACACGCTCCCTATGCACGGCTCGTCTGCAACGGCGTGTGCCCTCGTGTACCAGCGTGCATCACAGGGCAGGTTCAACTTCCTAAACATCCTACCTGTCCATCTGCCTCACGTCAGCACGCCGCCCCTCGCCTTTTCACGCTCTCGCTCCTTCCTGCGTACAGCAAACACAAGCCCCTCCCACAGTGCGCGCTGATTAGAAGAGCAAGACGAAATGTGGAGCAAAAACGAGTCTAAATTTGTGTTCCAGTGTTGGCACAAAGCAGGTCTACAGCATAGAGCAGATCTACAGAACAGACCTACTGCCACATTTGGCTGAAGTTTGCCTAACAAAAGTGCACAAATGCATCTGTGTTTGTCACGATGTGCGTTTGGTTTGGTAAACGTGCAGAGGCTGGTAAATATCACTGCAAAACCAGAAAAGAATGCAACTCCAGTTTGGAACTTTAAAAAACAGGTTTAAAAATCTTCCTTCACTTTTTTCACAGTTTTGTGTAAAGTGCCAGAGGAAGTTCTCTTAAAGAAGGGGTTCTCAAACTGTGGGTGAGGGTCCAAAAAAGGGGCACAGAGTGTTTCAGTGCAGTTTGCTTGGCTTTGTATTAGGTAGATCATTATGACTTGGTCATTTTTGTAAGTAGCTCGCAAGCTGAAAAAGTGTGAGCACCCCTGTTCTAGATCCATCTAGATCTCCTTTCACAGCAGTGCTCTGTTCTGTAACACTGGTTCTGAATGTGGGTTTTTGCACATGTCTGTTCCTTTAGACAGACTGTAACGATGTGCTCTTATCACAATCTAAATGTTACAGGGAAAGCACTGCTTTTGTGCAGTACAGGACTTAGTACGGGACATTGTAAGGACTTTGTACAACACTCTGTACTTTGGGGAAATTTAAGAATTGAATTTTGAATTTTCAGTCCTTTAAGAAAAAAATAAGCAGAGAGAGAGAGAGAGAGAGAGAGAGAGAGAGAGAGAGAGAGAGAGAGAGAGAGAGAGAGAGAGAGAGAGAGAGAGGTTAATAGTTGTATGGATGGCATATGAGTGGAGAATACTGTGAGTTGAATAGTGTGTATTTGTATACATACATATTATTATTAATGTCACCCCTTAAGACAATGGTAGTATAGATTATGGAGCTGTTACTACTACTGAGGAGATACAAAAACATTAGATACATGGGTAATAATGATAATAAATGAATATTAGTTATTGTAAATAATCCTAATGATCCTAATGATAATTGAAACAGTAAGCAAACATAGGTTCAAAAAAGTAGGTTCAAAACACCCATTTATATTTCAGTAAATAAGCTTTATAGATGTTTTGCACTCTGTTACTGTCACTTGTCACTCTGGAAAGATGAAATATCTTTTTTGCACATCAGTTAATTACATTAAAAATACTGAATTGTGGCATTGAAAAGGCAATAAAAGCATTAAATGTGCTTTGCATGAAGCCTGCTGTAGAGGATTGTTCTCAAGCCCTATTTCTGTCAAATAAATAATGTACCTCACATGGTCCAGTCATAGTTACATAATGATAACAATAATGTGATGGGCTGGGGGATAGGGAGCCATTGGGGGTTCTGGAGAACAGGGGTGAGGTGTTAGTGGGGCCGTGTGTGTGTGTGAGAAGGGCAGCAGAGTTCTGGATGTATTGTAGCTTACTCAGTATTTTGCAGTACTATTTAAAGCAGGGGTTTCCAAATGTTTTCCATCAAGGGCCACACATCAAACAGACCAATGAGCCTCTGATATTATCTTGATACAGACGTGGACAAAATTGTTGGTACCCCTCTGGCAATGAAAGAAAAATCAACGATAAACACTGAAATAACTTAAAACTGATAAAAGCAATAATAAATAAAAATGTACTGAAAATTGTCCAACAAAAATCAAACATTGCTTTTCACAGAATAATTAGAAAAAACAAAATAATGAAATTGTCCTGGACAAAAATGATGGTACCCTTAACTTAATATTTTGTTGCACAACCTTTTGAGGCAAACTCTGCAAACAAATGATTTCTGTAACTGTCAATGACACTTCTGCCCTGGTCAACAGGTATTTTGACCCATTTCTTGTGAGCAAAATGCTTTAGTTGTCTCAGGTTTGAAGGGTTCCTTCTCCAGACAGCATGTTTCAGCTCATTTCACAGATATTCAATAGAACTGAGATTTGGCTTCACAGAAGAACACTCCAATGTTTTGTTCTTAGGCATTCTTGTGTGTTTTTCGCTGTGTGTTTTGGGTCATTATCCTGTTGGAAGACCCATGACCTACGACTGAGACCAAGCTTTCTGACACTAGGCGACACATTTTGTTCCAAAATACATTGATAGTTTTGAGATTCCATTGTATTTTGCACAGATTCAAGACGCCCTGTGCCAGATGCAGCAAAACAGGCCCAGAACATAACCAAGCCTCCTCCATACTTCACAGTAGAGACGGTGTTCTTTTCTTGGTGTGTTTCATTTTTGCCTCTGTGAACATAGAGCTGATGTGCTTTGCCAGAGACCTCTAGTTTTGTCTCATCTGTCCAAAGGACATTCTCCCAGAAGCTTTGTGGCTTGTCAGTATACATTGTGGCAAATTCCATTCTCAGTTTTTTATGATTTGGTCTCAACAGTGGTGTCCTCACATGAAGTCCACTTCGGCTCAAACAGTGATGGATGGTGCGATCTGACACTGATGTACTTTGCCCTTTGAGTTCACATTTAATTTGTTTGGAGGTTGTTCTGGACTCTTTGGTTCCATTCCTATGAGCCATTTCTTCAATTTGTCATAAATTTTCCTCTTGCAGCCACGTCCAGGGAGGTTGGCTACAGTCCTGTGAACCTTAAACGTCTGAAGAACATGTGTAACTGTAATCACAGGAACACAAAGCTGTTTGGAGACGGTCTTATAGCCTTTATCTTTATCCTGCTTGTCTATCATTTTCTTTCTAGTCTCCTGACACAGTTCTCTTCTTCACTTTCTCTGATCCATGTTCAGTGTTGTCTCCATCATGTCTCCAAACAGCACAATAAAACATGTCGCCCTTTAAACAGGCAGACTGACTGAGGACAAGTTTGAAGACACCTGCGATGTAGATTAGATACACACCTAAGTTTAACATCTCCCTATTATTCAGTTACTTATAATCTTTTCTAGGGGTACCATCATTTTTGTCGAGGCCAATTTCATTTTATTTATTTATTTTTAATAGTTCTGTTGAAGAACAAATCAAAAACAGTGTCTGATTTTCATTGGTTATTTGTCAGGACATTTTTATTTATTATTGCTTTTCTTAGTTTCAAGTTATTTCAGTGACCATTGTTGATTTTTCTATTATTACCAGAGGGGTACCAACAATTTTGTCCATGTCTGTACTTATTTGTATTTAAAGGTGCACTGCACAACTTTTCTGGTGGAGGGTCGGCCTTCTTGTCTCCATGGAGATGAAGCTGTAGTATTGTTTTTTGTACAATACTTTGTACAAACACTTTGTACTATAAAGTGGCTTGTGTCGGAGAAAACAAAAAGTTAATTTTGATGAAGCTGACTGATGCTAGCAAGTGTTTATCTGTCTTTCCACTTCACCATAAAAGGACCGACCACACCCTCTCTACACCTCCACTTCACTAGGGCAGTGAGCGAGGGGGACAGAGAGGGAGGGGGAGATGCAGGGGACAGAGACCATGACTGAACCATGACTAAAGGATGCTCCAACATGGTTTATGGGTTAACAGCAGTCTTTTGCATGTTTCACATTTATTTCTCAAAGTGCTTTTGGCCCCACAGTGCAGCTTCTTCAGTCTGAAGAGAACTGGCTCCTGTGTCCACGGTCTTAAATACATCTTATTCATAATAAATTGTTTCTATTCTCAACCACAGCCTGACCACACTGGGCCATAGGGAGTGTCCGTTTCCATCACACTGATGACATGACCCTATGCGCTTTAACCATCCAACAGCCACCATTTTGTCCGAAGCTCTGGGTTTTGCAGCTGTTTTTTGATGTGACTTTTCTGTGTGCAGGGGTCCTGGCAGAAGACAAGAGCTCAGGTAAAGGCACTCACACACCAGACTATCCACACATGCACGCTCCACTCTGAGAGGGGAGAGACAGGCTAACCACTCTGCCACAGTAACACAGGGAGCACATACTCAGGTAAAGGGGCGGGGCTCACTCTGTCTCTTGTCTGTTCAGAGCTCAGGCTGGTGGGAGGGGCCAGTCGCTGTGCTGGAACTTTGGAGGTGAGAATCATAGGAGAGTGGAGACAGGTGTATGAACACTATGGACCCTGGGACCAGGAGGCTACAGCTGTTGTGTGCAGAGACCTGGACTGTGGCTCTGTTGTTTATGGAGGATACAGAGATGGTTTGCCAAGAAGTCCTACGTGGGTGATCTCATCTGACTGTCTGAAGAAGTCTTCAGTGAGAGATTGTATCTCTGATTCAGAACCCTACTCCTCTTGGGGTCTGGAGGTGGTGTGTTCAGGTAAAACTCAGATTTTACACTTAGTATCTCTCATATGTTTTTGCTAGTTGCTCCAGAGGAGTGTCAGGTATGAAATGTGTGACGTTCAGTTAGAGTTTAGATCACACACAGACAGAGAGAGAGACACAGTTTCAGACCGGTGATGTCACACATGTGTGTGTCCTATTGGCTCAGTGATGTCACACGTGTCCACAGACTCAGTGCGACTGGTCTCAGGGTCCGGACTGTGCTCGGGATCAGTGCAGATCTGGAACCAGTCCTGGATCGGTGTCTGTGAAGAGGACCTGGACCAGCAGAGTGCAGAGGTGCTGTGTGGGCAGCTAGGCTGTGGGCCTCCTTCACTCCTCCAGGGGGCGCTCTCTCCTCTGGGACAGACGCTCCACTGTGATGGCCATGAGTCTGCTCTGATGGACTGTAACCGCTCCGACTCAAGGACCTGCTCCTCTGGAGCGGCTGTCAACCTCACCTGCTCAGGTAAAGGGGTGGGGTCAACCTCACCTGCCGAGGTAAATGGGACAGGGCTTAACTGCTCAAGTAAAGGGGTGGAGCTTCACTGCTCAGGTAAATGGGGCAGGGCTTAACTGCTCAAGTAAAGGGGTCTCTTGTCTATTCAGAGCCAATCAGGCTGGTGGGTGGGGCCAGTCGCTGTGCTGGTACTGTGGAGGCGAGACTCAGAGGAAAATGGAGCCGGGTGGCTGCAGTCTTTGGAATCTGGACCCAGGAGGCTACAGCTGCTGTGTGCAGAGACTTGGACTGTGGCTCTGCTGTTTATGGAGAATGCAGAGATGATTATCCACAAACTCCTGTGTGGAGGGTCTTATCTGGCTGTGTGAAGAAGTCATCAGTGAGAGGATGCCTCTCTGGTTCAAACTTCATACCCCCTTCTTCCGAGGGTCTGGAGGTGGTGTGTTCAGGTAAAAGTCTGATCTTACATTTTTATGTCTCTCAGATGTTTTTTTCATGTGTCAAGTGTAAAATGTGTGAGGTACACACACACACACACGCACACACACACTCCTCTCCACAGACTGAACTGTCCAATCATCTCTCTTCACAGGCTTATTGAATCGTCCAAACATCTCCCTGTCTGTGTCTGATGGGACCTCTGAGGCCCAGCCACAGGGGCTGCGGGTGCAGCTGGGGTCAAAGTTCACGGTCAAATGCTCTGTGGAGCCACAGTACCCAGGAGGCTCCTTCCATCTTTTCTCTCCCACTGCACCTCTCACTCAGAACCACACTCTGCCTGCTGTCAATCACTCCGCACACTTCCTGTTCTCTGACACTGGCTCTGCCCACAAAGGAAACTACACCTGTGTTTACCACCTGCAGATGTTTAACCACAGCTTTTCCTCTCAGAGCCCCAGCCTCCAGCTCTCTCTGGGAAGTAAGTCCAGCACATAGATGTATACACACACACACACACACACACATATATATATATATATATACACACACACACACAACAGTCATTTCGATGCTTTGCACCACCTCGGAACCAGCCGCGGTTCTTGAGCGCGGAGGACCAGAGCAGCCCGTCTGGACCTGTAGTCCACAGCGCATTCTCGCTTTCCCCGCACGGAACCAGCGCCCAGACGATGACACGGAACCACTCGGACTGCTGGTCTCAGTCTCTGTTCCGCTCTGGTCCCGGTCTGGTCCTGGTCTCAGTTCCGGTCTGGTCCCAGTCTCAGTCCCGCTCTGGTCCCGGTCTGGTCCCAGTCTCAGTCCCGGTCTCAGTCCCGGTCTGTCCTGGTCTCAGTCCCGCTCTGGTCCCGGTCTGGTCTCGGACCTGGATCAGTCCTGGTTCAGTCCAGTCCGAACGCGGTGCAAAAGTCCGGCATTGCAGTCACGGAAGTCACATAAACGGGAAACGGTTGTTATCCTTTTTTTCCATTCTTCATTTAAACACAAAATTGAAAACTGAAAAAAACAATCGTTATCTGTTTTTTTTTATTTTGGTTTTGGCGACAAATAACGAAGAAAACTGTTGTTTTTCGTTTTCTTATTTTTGGTTTTATATTGAAAAGCGAATGAACGAATGATACACGGATTGTGATGGAAGCACCTAGCATTTCTGCATAGCACTTTGGGAAAGGGAACAGTCAGATGTATAAAAAGCAGTATAAAATTCTGCAAAGGGAATATTTATATTGTTAGGGTCGGTAAGGATTATGTCCAGTGCAAAATCCTGTTTGTTAAGCGAGAGGTACAGAAGACAAGTAGGCTGAGCTTGCACTTTCTTGTTTGTCTGGCTTTATAGCAACATCACGCCTTGGTCACTTTGCAGTGGAAGGTGTTTTTTGGCGAACAGCTGGTGCTTTTTGCTGTGGCGTTGACTTTTTAAATTCATAACCAAGGCTGAGCGAGGAATCAGGATTTTGCTTTAATGGTGCTCCACATACAAAATGTTCGCTGCAAACTTGGGATGATTTCTTAGGCAGCCAAAGGTTACTGTTTTCGTCCTTCCTGTGTATCAATACTGCCCATCGCCTTCACCTTTCCCTATTTTTTCAATTCAGTTAGGAAGGGAAACAGTTTGAATGGAGGTTTGCAGTCACACAGATCTGATTCCTTTTTGCAGTTATGGAGTTTGCAGTCTTCCGAAGCCTGTTTTTCGACTCGTTTTCTGCTGTTAGGACATCCAACAACCACACAATTACGATGTCCGAATCCCATAACTAAAATATGACAGTATTAGAACCAGAAACAAAAGTGATATGGTTCAAAGATTTGAAAAGATTGGCTTTGAAAATAGACGCATCTCACTGGGAAATCAAACATGGCGGTTTGATGCTCACTTTTTTGGAGAATCCTTCCCAGTATGCATTGTGCGATGACCAGAAGTCCGAAGTTCGGGATGCATGTATAGGAGTGATGGACATGAGAGAAAAACGAGAAAGCTTTGGCCCCTGGAAATGTACGTCTCCAGGGATCTGTAAGACCAAGCTGTTTAGAAAATGTGAGCAGGGTTTTTGCTGCTTTAATGAGCGGAAAAGATTTGTTGGAAGACCGATCCAGCAGTGGGTCCTGAACGAGATTAAAATCACCTCCCACGACTATATAATGATTTTCAATATCAGGAAAAGATGAAAAAGTTTTGTCACAAAAGGTCTATCATCTCACTTGGGGGCATAGACACAAACAAAGAGGAATGGCATCCCCTGAATCCTCCCAGAAACCATTGCGTATCTGCCATTTGGATCTAGGACTGATTTCTCTGATATAAAGGGAAGGCCTCTAAGGAGAATGATGACTGCGCCCCTGGCTTTACCATTAAATGTGTAGTGAAAGACTTCCCCAGCCCAATGCTTTTTAAGCCGTACAACCTGATTTAAATGAGCCATTCCATGTCCCAGTTTTTTTCTTCAAGTACCTGAAGAAACAAGATGAACATAGTAGAATCCTGTGAAGGAGAAGAGTGAAAGAGAGATGATGAAGAAAAAGAAACAAAAACAAAACGTAATCCCAATGGCCAAATCCCTCCCATACGTATGTGAAACTCAAGTGTCCATTGCACAACGGTGTCACAAACACCTTTAAGGCTTTCAGCTTGGTTTCAAAAGTCCCAAAAGTCCCAGCCCCCAGTATTAAGGCACTCACAGTAATGGTCAGGTAGAACTAAATAATTGACACAGGTATCAATAATGCGCATACACGGCTGTTTATTCCTGACAACTTGTACCAAAATTGTATTCATGCCATTAAAAATCAAAAATAGCCAATAATACTTAAAGTAGCAATCTTTTTATATAGTCAATCCAGAATATATAGTGATGATATAAAAGGAATATATAGTGATGATATTAAAAATAAATTATAAACAAAAATGTTTAGAGGTAACGAGTCAATATAAGAAAAGTAAATGCGCAGGTGAAAATGGAATAAGGTGCAGCTCTAAAGTTGAGAGTCAGAATGTAAAAATTCAGCCTATTAAATCAGTCATATTACAGTGCACACATTAAGTACTGATAGTTACCGGGTATAGCTGTCAGTTCACCTCTGGTTCATCTTGGTGGTGACGATGAGATGGTGAGTTCGCGGCTTCGTTCACAGAGGGAACCCTGTGATACCATTTGAATGCAAAAAATGTCACAGCCAACCCAGAAACTACTGGAGCTGTTGTAGCAGTTCTGGTCCGATTACAAACAAGAAGTGTCAGCAGCCCAAACTCAAACAAATGACAGGATTCAGGAAGAAAATGAGTCCACTAAAATTCATTAAATAAAATAAATGTTGCTTTTGGGAGATTAATTAATTACAAAGCCTGTATTTAATTAGATTTTTTTATCAAGTCCCACCCCAAGTTTTTATTTCACACAGGGTCACACAGGGTCATGTGATGGTCAGGGTCATGTGAGGGTCACACAGGGGTTGTGTCCACACTATTCCCTACTTAGGGCACTATTTAGGGGTCATTGCATTTTTAGTGATGAAGTGATGAATGTCCAGTTGGTCAGAAGACCGGTCAGTGTAGATCTCAGTGAATTTGGAGAGTGGTGCAAATCCCTTTGGACAGAGACAGATAAAAGCACTGGTTTCTGTGCGTGTGTGTGTGTGTGTGTGTGTGTGTGTGTGTGTGAGTGTGTGTCTGTGAGTGTGTGTCTTGGTCCTGGTCCTGTTCTTGGTGCTGTTCTTGGTGCTGGTCTTGGTTCTGGTATGATCTGTGTTCTTTTGTGTTGCAGAGTCAGACTTAGACCTGCTTATCAGAATCCTGCTACTGCTACTGTTGACGCTCCCACTATTCCTACTACTGTTCTTCTACTACTACTGCAAGGTACTGGACCTTAAGGCCCGGTATAGACCTGGTATAGACCTGGTTTAGACTTGGTTTAGACTGAGTTTAGTCTTGATTTAGACCTGGTTCAGACCTGGTTTAGACCTGGTTTAAACCTGTTTTAGTCTTGATTTAGACGTGGTTTAGACATGATTTAGCCTTGATTTCGATCTGGTTTAGTCCTGATTTAGATCTAGTTTAAAGTCTTTATTAGAGTTTGTTTTGTGACCTATGGTTGTGCTGTGTTTTTTTCAGGTTCGGACCATAAGTCCTTCAGAGGGCCTGGAGTTAGACCAGATCAGAGACCTGTGAGATCTGGACTGAGACCGGTTCAGATGTGAATTCCTGTTCTGATGCATTTGTAAATATAAATACAGAATGATTTTAATCATGTGACTGCTTTAGACTTGGTTTAGACTTGGTTTACGTAATACAGGAAGTGCTCCACTGTTTTTTGTTTTTTTTTGCTCCACACACCTTCACTAGAATCATTTGGATAATTTCAGCTCTGGAAAGGCAAACTCTACTGAACTACCACTACATGACATCACAAGGTGGCACAGAGCATACTGAGCTCTGGAGATGTAGACAGACTAATAATATAGGATTACTTAAACATGTGTGAATGAAACAAAACTCCAAGTATGTTTTTGAAGACGTAACAGAATTAGAACATGGTTTAAAGCTCAGAATCAGTTTCTGGGATACAGAAGCTTTAAAGTGTCCTGGAGTTCCTCTGAAGCTAAACCCATATTATACTTAGTAACAACTCTTATGTATATGAATATGAATATTGATATGTATATTTACTGCTATGTTTATGAAGCTCTACATAGAACTAAATGGAAGAAATTTGTTGTATAAAGAAAATTAAATTAATTACAGCATTTGAAGTTCTGCGTGTGTTATACTTTGCTCCAGCAGCAGGGGGCATGAAGGCAAAGGCTACACAGATTGTCACTATGGTAAGCAGAATAACCAAAAAACAGTGCCAGTGGCCATGTTGTGAGTTCAGTATTCTACAAAGAACCAATTCAAATACAGAGTGCATTTTTAATGAAAACTTTATACATATTGGCACCAGCATTGGCCGATATCAATTCTCATGAACATTCAGACTGATCATAGGCTCCTGAAATGTGTTAGTCCTGATTTAGACTTGGTATAGACCTGGTTTAGACCTAGTTTAGTCCTGATTTAGACCTGGTTCCAAATTGCAAATGTGGTATTTAAATCAATTTTGTGTTTATTCCTGAGTTTTCATACGATCTTAAAACCTTTTCTCTGTGTTTGCTAATGTTTGCCTTGTATCACCATGGTAACTGCTAAACATTCCACCATAGAGATACATGTGGAACACCCAGCGTGATGTCACTGCAAAGTCAAGACAACAATTTTTAATTTTTTAAAAAATTCTCCTGAGTCAGGGTTTTACTATGGAAAAGTACAACATTTGTGTCCTCTTGAGCTCATCCAGTCACAGCACGGCATTCAAGGGCCCTCCTGAGCTCGTCCAATCACAGCGCAGCGTTGAGCGGCTCTTGAGAGGACAGGCTGAGTCCCTGTGAGAGTCTCGGAGAGAGTCTGGTTCTAGACCTGGACTTCAGTACATCGTGGACGAACACTTCAGATACAATCTGCTCCCTCTCCCCATGAGCTCACAGGGCCATGCTTCAGACTTTTACTCTTACTCAAGTAATATATTGTACAATGTAACAGTACTATTAGTTGAGTAAAAGTTGTGCTTCCGCTTTCCAATGTGAGTAAGTCTTAAGTGACCATCTGAAATTATTTGAACATTTGTGTTTCTTGCAGTGCTTTTTCAGATATGTTTGAGTAATCTAGCAATCTCTCCTGGGCCCTATTCAAACCCTCCTTATGGGTAGCAGTACAAGCCTGTTCAAGATTCAGCCGGCAAGCCTAGGTCATCCATGGTCCCATACAACAATTCTCCATAAATATACAAAGACATGATACAAACTGTGATGAGGGAGTGATTTAGCACGGGGACCAAAAGGAGGGGAGCGTCAAAAAACAAAGTGAAACATGTTTATATAATCAATCATGTCATCATGTGGAGGTCACCCATTGACTCCCATTGATTTCCATTCTTTTTAGCAGCTATAAATATGGGGCTTGGACACAGCTTGATGTCAGGAATGTGTTTGAGGGACACGAGCACCTCGCACTACTTTTGGACAACTTTTGATGCCCCACTTTAAAGCCCACTGACAACTTCTGGCGTTCAACCCTAAAACCATAGATTCTGCATAATTTAAAGCATGAACCATAGTATACAGGACTTTAAACATAACTGTGAAAACTGAGGTACAAACCAAATTATATTAACATTAAAAAGTCAAGTTATCAGTTGGTTGCTTTCCTTGCTGCTCAGATATTAACCTAAAGTATTAATGCACGGTAACGATGTTCACTTAGCCAGGGTACGCCAACCGCAGTTCGTCTTCCTGATGTTTCGAAAACCATTAGCAATTGACCTATTTGGCGAGACACTAATAGCTTGTGTGATTCCATCTTTAAAATGAAAGTTTAAAATGTACCGTGATAATTTTACCATCTCGCTGCTCCAGTTTCTTCCATGTTCTAGGTCATGCCCACTCACGTCCTGGAGGGAGGGGATCTTCTGAGCTCTGGTCCTTGGAGAGACCATTGCCTTCATCATGTTCTCTGATTATAATGAACTCAATCTGCCACACAGCGCTCTGCTATTTGCCCTATTGTTCACCATCCAAATGCACTATCCTATGTACGCCTAAAAACCCTCCATACACTTGATTTCAGATGTTTTATTAATTATTTCTTTGGCCCAGTTACAGGATAGATAAGATACGACTTCTCAGTTAAATTAGAAATGGGAGCAACAGGGTCAAATGAACCACCCCCGAGCTGTCTCTACTGGTGAACCGTGTTAATTCAAATTTGAGTCAAAGAATTTTTTTTTTTTATCCATCTACTTTATACTGACTTAATTATGGATTATGTCAGTTGATAGAATTAACACTTGGGTGGTAACCTCATTCTTAAGTGGATGGATATTACTCAGTGAAAGGGCAAACGTGCATTTTTCAAGCTTTTAAACATTTGAACATCTTAGCTGCCACCTAAGGTGTAGTATATCCTAATCTAATGTATCCATGTGACGTAGGTTGACCGTGAGCGGCTTGTGGTTCAGTGAGTAAGGTAAAAAAAATCCAGACACAGACAAGAAGATGTGGTCCACAGTTTACTTTTTGTTTTCCAAGGATTACAAAAAGTGCAAGTGCAAAAAAAATGCAGGGTGCAAAACAGAGGCAGGCAGCAGTTTCCTCTCCAGCAGCAGAACCCAGACTGATCTTTTGAGGCGCCTTTTATGCTGGTCTTACTGATTGGATAAAACTACTATGTTAAAATAGGGATGGTAAAAATTATCATTAGCTTAAAATCATAACCTAAACCTCCATAAAACAACCCAAAACCCAGATAACTATTAAAATCATCCAACTATATACATAAAAACCCTAAAACCATACACCAATTAAATTTTAAAACCCATAAACCAATAAAACACCAAACCTAAAACCCCTGTACAAAATAATACACATGGTCCATCCCGGAACCTTAAAAGGGAGCTTGTTTCCAGGGGGACTCTTTTAGCACCTGGACAGAAGATAAAAACGGGAGGTAAGTAAAAGCAGATCCACACCATTCATTAAAACACAATAAAATACACTAAACACATCAACACTTAAAATATTCCAAAACAGATATTGCACTATATATTGCACTACTTTAATTTCATTTTAAGTGTAATTGGTAATTGTCTCCTTTTCCTCCAGGGACAAGCAGCTTCTAATTAAAGTGCTACTGTGCCTCAGGATTAAAAAGTGGTAAAAGGAAAGACAATAAATACATTTAAACCAATTGTGTGCAATTTTTTTTTCATCATGTGCAAATATGTTAAAAGTGCAGTGTTTTAAAGTGTCCTAGTGAAGGGTGAAGGTGCTTAGTGTAGTTCTGGGTAACAAACCAGCCTGTTTGTTACAATCCAATTCATGGGTTTCAGGCAAATTGTTTCTTCTTGATTTGAAGGATTTTTTGATTTGAATTGTGAATTATGCCAACAGTGACCACTCAAAAATCTACCGAATGAATGGTAAAACGTAGCAGCTAACTTGAAAATTACCGCTTCATGACATCACAAGGTAGAACAGAGCATTTTTAGTTCTGGAGATGGAGACAGACTAATAATAAAAGTTTACTCAAACATGTGTGAATGAAAGCACAACTGCTGGTATATTTTTGAGAAGGTAACGTTATACCATGGCTTAAAGCTCACAAGATAAAATGTCCGTAATATAGGACCTTAAAGTTAAAGCAAATTGGTTCTGTGAACAAATTTTCCATTCGTTTTTCTTATGGAAGAATTCAAATATTAAGACCTCAAAGACATCGTCTGTCACCTATGTGCTAACCTATATCCTTAACATGGATGTGTAAGTCCAAAAAGGCCTTTTATAATGCCCAATTCTGACATGTTTTAATAACTTGGCGGTTTATAACTTTTCAGAATTTTAAATAAATTTTGTGGTCATTAGTTCACACTAGGGATGTAACAATAACTGAAATATCGTGATATCGTATCGTCAAAATTCTCAATAATATGGGGGTCCACAATAATATCGTGGACCATCACAATATATCGAATTACAAGTCTCTTTGCTTAAATTAAGAGCAGTAAAAAGACAAAGGGAACTACATAGACCATAATCCTTTGCTCCATTTCAGTGTAGACTACATGAAGAAACAGTTCTAAGCACTTTTAAATCTTAGTTCTTTGGGTTAAGTCTTGTCAAGGCATTTTAAGGGGAAAAACAGTTAACAGTTTCATTAACCTCCACAAAATATCGCAATAAATATTTTACCGTGAGATATATATAGTGAAAATATCACACAGAGAGATTTGGATATCGTTACATCCCTAATCGTGAGCCTCCCCACCATATCTAATTTCCCACGATATCACAATAAATATTGTACCGTGAGGTTCATACCGTGACGATACTGTATCGTGAGACTTTGATACCGTTACACCCCTAGTTCACACATAGCTGATTATCCCAGTACAAGCTTTCAAACTTTTTTTTTTTGGAAAGTCTATGAAACAAATTAAAGGGGAAATTTAATTCTGGAAGCAGGGGGTGGGTCACGGTTGAACTCCAAGACCAGATGAGTAAGGACTCCAGCTGTTGGAGCATTGAAGAGTGAACCAAAATTGGAACTGATCAAATTTGTAGCTGCTACCATTACTGTGACACCCAAACTAAACTGACTGGTCATTTATACACCAGAGGAAGTACTAACTTTGACACAGGACTAAAACATGGACAACATAGGAAGTGCTCCACTGTGTTTGTAAACTCCATACAAATTATTTGAATAATTTTAGCTCTGAAATCACCAATCTCTACTGAACAAAAGGTAAAAGGTAACTACTAACTTGAACTTGAATTACCACTTCATGACATCACAAGGTGGAACAGAGCCTTTTTAGTTCTGGAGATCGGGGCACACTAATAAAAAAAAAAAACATGTGAATGAAAACACAACTGCTGGTATGTTTTTGAGAAGGTATCAATATTATAACATGGCTTAAAGTTCACAAGATTACATTTTTCATAATATATGACCTTAAAGTTAAAGCTAATTAATACTACAATTGCAGAGTACCCTAATGAAGCCAATTGAAGCACCACATAATGCAGTTCGAGAAACACGGACCACACTGCGGGCCTGGTGTCACTAGTGTGTATTTGTGGCCTTTCTGTATTCTCTGTATGCCTGCAGAGGTTTACTCCGGGTGTTTCTCCAAACCAGGGATCTCTAACCTGTGGCTCGAGAGCACTCCACACCCTTCCAAGTAGCTCACCAAGGGATTTCTGAATTATACACATTATGCTGAAAATGTTGTTAATTAGATACCTATTATCATTGTACCATTGTATCATTTAGCTGCATAAGTTCTTCCAACCTAACTGTTTGTTTTAGAGGTTTAGAGACCCGTTTTGCAAACACTAAAATCATGGGTCGCCTGTCGTTGGACCTCTTTGCAAAAGAGGTCAAGTGCTCAAAACATGTTGACAAGAGGAGAATTTTGCAAAAAGTTCAGATTCTTTTAGTCTGGCAATGCTCAAACATGCCACAGGAACGCTCATGGTGCTTGAAACGTGCACCCCCCGAAGTGTTTTCATGTAAACCTGACACCGTGATCTAAACGCAGCATGAGATTCTGCACCTCAATGGGACTTTCCTAGTTGAGGTCGAATAAATCAATGAAGACGTCACTACCTACCCCACCCTTAATATACATTTAGTAAGGATAGGATATTGTCATGGGGCTATTGCACAGTGATACAGCATTTACTCTTTGCTGACTGATGTTCTTTAGCAAAACGTCAGAGAGAATGAGAGAATCATTCCTTGACGTGAAAGGTTTTGAGCACCAAAGAGTAGAAAAGCACCATATATACTGGTAATTGTGACCATCTACATAAACCTGGATGATGAGGTTGAATGATTTTTGTAAGTCGTAGTATAGGCTCCTGAAAATGTGCTGTTTAAATCAAATGTTTTACAATCTCAAAATTGACCAGGTTGTGTTTACTATAGTGCGCATTGTATCACCAACTGTAACTGCTGAACATCCCACCATAGACGTACATGAATTACCCCCCCACCTCCCAATTTATGAACCTTTTTGTCAGCCTGCTACATTGATACAGTAAATCCAACTTCGCTAGCATGAACAGTGGCAGATGGCACTGAAATCTTGTGGCTGTCTCCAGCTCCGGGGTATTATTGCGCTTTGAGATGGGGACACGAATGAGAAACGTCCACCCAGGGAGTCTCCGATTGAGATTTATTAAAACGTACTGGCCGCACACCACACAGTTTGGGCTACGAGTTTTTCCATTACACCGGTCCATATGTCTGAAGCTCCTGTAGGACGCGATGGGGCTGGTATCCAAGGCCAGATAAGGTAAGGCAACATAAGATTAAGTTTATTGATCCCAGAGGAGGAGCCATGCCAGAGGGGAAATTGACTCATTACAGCAGCAAAGCAAAAAAGAGCCAAGATGGAGGACGACAGAGCAACGAGGTGGAACTTTTGAGGAGGGAAAATGCCCCGCGGTTTTAGATTAAGGCCATAAGGGACAAAGGTTGGGAGCAGTGAAAGACTGCCAGGGTTGAAGTTAACTTTTTTAGCTACTGCTCAACGTGGCAAGTCTTACAAGTTACAAGCGTATAAGTGAATTTAGAAGGAGCAAGTTTTGTTTTGGATTTTTTTTGTGTGCTTTATTGCCATATGATGAAGTCAAACAATGTGAAATTTGTAAATTCCATAGATGTGTCAAGATGTTTTTGTGCATTTCAACATTTTGTATTTTTAAAAATGCTCTATATAGCATCTACTTGTCCTTTTGGACATTTCATGACTTTTTCTTGAAAGTATCACAGTGTATAAATAAATATATCTAGTAAATGGTCACATTTTTATATAGCACTTTTTCACCTCCAAGGCACTCAAAGCACTTAACATCAAGGAACCACTCACCCATTCACACACTAGTGTACGCAGGAGGCAAGGGCGAGTGTCTTGCCCAGTGTGTGAAATACCTGTCAATATTCAGGGGGGTCCCCATCTCTGAATTGTTGAGCAATACAGACTCAATTGTGAAAAAAGAAAAAGACATCACAGTGGATGCCACAGACAGCCTAAACTGAATAGGCCCTATTCAACTGATTCGACTTATAAAATGAACTGCATTTAGCCTAGTGTGAGAAATGCTACAGCTAGATCCAACCTAGAGTCCTGACCCAGCAGCTCTGGTTCAAGAAGAAACGCTTTCCCTAGAAAAAAAACCTGTGTGTGGAGACTGGACCGCTCAGAACAACATATAACGAACCAAACCAGTTTCATGCTTCTGTCTGGATGCTTTTGACCACCTCGGAACCTGCCGCAGTCCTCAAGCACGGAGGACTGGAGCAACCTGCCCGGATGTGTAGTCCACAGCACATTCTCGCTTTCCCCTTACAGAACCAGCATGCAGAGGACGGCACAGGACCGCTTGGACCCAGTTCATTGCACACTAGTCTTGCTTGCCCCTGTCTGGAACCAGGACATGGAGGATGGAGCCTATGGACCAATATGATCAACGCACGCAGAGGACAGCACAAGACCAAGAGCCAGACCCCCAGCCCCATCTTGAGGGGCTGCGAGCTACAGTGTGTGCTCCTGTGTGTTCTCCTGTGTCTTTAGTGCTCTTGGCTGCTGCTGTTACCTGAACTCAGAGCTTCACACTCCGGTCTGATGTGAGTTGCACACAAAGTTCTACATGCTGCTGTTTTCTGAGTTCATGGTGATAACCTGAGATGAGAACAGCCCGCATTTTTAATGAGAAACATCGATACCTTTCGCAATTGGAGGAATCTGTGTGGGGAGATCTAAGTGTAGTGTGTTGAACTATTCTGTATTGTACTATATAATTTCCATGCAGACAAAACAGTGGCTAACCTTCTATTTGAAAAGTTACATAGTTACAAAAGCATACTTTTCAACTGGACTGTGGCTGGTTGAAGTAAACATGTTTTTTTTCCTTCAACAAAAAGTGCTCGTCTTTATACACTACCTTGGCAAGTTCAAGTCCTTGACAGTACAGCAAAGAAGTATTCACAAAGATCTGCAAAGCTGTTTTTTACTACTTGGTGAGCTGAAAAACAGAATGGAGGTTTAAGACCTAGAGGGACACAATAACCTCTGCCGTTCAAATAGTCTGAACTGAGAGAGGAGACAGTTGAGGCAGAAGACACAAAGGTTCCTCTTTTATATTCAAATTTCCATGTTTTTATAACTTTGTGCGGAGATATTGCAAAGGGTTCTTCTTGGGAATAAATTATCTCACAACACTTAATGAGGAATTGCAATTAGGTTTATACTGATTGATTGATTTGTTTTTATATTAGTTTTTATACTTCATTTTCATACTGTGTGTATTAATTTGTTCTAGTCAAGAAGTGTGAGATCCAATTGCTCTGCTTTATTTAAGGACACAGAATATAAAGTAATTAAAGTAAGATGCAGAAGAATTAACCTTTCATACTACATTTGGCAACAAGTTTCAACATCGGCTTTTAGAAGAATCTACACAGAAATACTAATACTGTTGTAAGATTTAAAGATACACATAAGATACAGAGATACACATAAAGATATAGGTCTGAAATGTTCCACAGTATAAAATTAAACTTGGCTAGCTATGGAAAGAAGCAGGTGACACCACCACGCCAAGTTACAGGTCATATCTATGGACAGGCAGCTCTGCTCACAGTAATAATGCATGTTTTTCAATTTATTTTTGAGCAGTGTGTAAACACCTATAATTGATACCATACTTTTGAACATTCAGAGAAACCAGTGTGTCTCCATTGAGACAAGCAAGCAGCAAAACTAACCAGAAAAAGTGACATAGTGCACCTTTAAAGGTCCCGTATTACATTATTATAGGCCTGTATGTATATATGTGTATGTGCTTATATATATATATATATGTGTGTGTGCGTGGGTGTACACATGCATTGTGTGTATATGGGTGGGTGTGTGCATGTGACCACACACGTATGTACATAGGGGTACCGTTATGTAGCCAGGCTGACGCCACCTTGTGCCTCCACTCAATTTCATTTCTCTCCAGTGACCAGAGCAGGAATCAGAACACACTACACAGTTCGCAAAAACCCCAGAAGTGCAAGTTCGGGCACCAGCCAATCAGTGGAGAGCCATATATTCAGTGTTGTCAGCGATTCCCGAGATCGAGTATATAAAGCCAGAATAAAGAGAATGTTAGGTGAATTTCATCAAGGAGAAAGACATTATTGCTCTTCTTCCTATGGGGTTTGGGAAAAGCTTAATATACCAGTTGGCCCTGTTAGTGGCGCATTACATATGTCACAACCAAATAGCAGTGATTGGTTAAATGAAAAAAAAGCACCCGTCTACCGTTGAGCGGGTGCTGCGAGATCAGACGGTTTCCATGAAGTGAAACCGGCTGATGAATCAGGCTAACTGTTATGAACATATATGTAAATGAATGTAGAGAATGGATGTGTATGTATATATGGATATGAACTTGCATGTACTTACGCATGTACTTATGTGTATATGGCTAAATGGACATTGAACATCTCTATTGAAATGAAATTAATAAAAAAAAAAAAAAAAAAAAAGAAGGTCCCATATTACACAAAACAGATTCTTGTGATTTTTACGCCATGTTATAATGTTGTTAGATCATCATAAACATGGAGTTGTGTTTTGTTTCATTCACACATAGTATTTTTAATCCTGTATTATTAGTCCGTCTACAGTACCTCGCAACAGTATCTCAAAAGCTTAAAATGCTCTTTTCCAACTTACCAGGTCAGGTAGCTGTAGTTTTCAAGGTAACAGCTACCTTTTACATTTTGTTTAATAGAGACTGGAAACAGTCCAAATTCTAGTGAAGGTGTACGGAGTTCAAACACAGTACTACAACTGTATTACCACAAGACGGAACAGAGTGTTTTTCAGCCTAAATATGCAAGGTTTTTGTTAAACATGTGTGAATGAAGCAAAACGCAATACCAGGTAGCTACAGTCCCTGACAAAAGTCTTGTCGCTTATCCATTTTGTAGAAACAAAAGCTTATAACCTGACTTTAAATGATTGGTTTTAGAAATGTCTCATATGAAAGCTAAAACCCTCCTAAATTATATTCAATATACTAAAATAAATTTGCTTCACTGAAGAAAGATTGATCATTTAATGAACACAGAAAGGTCAGATTTTTGGCAAGACAAAAGTTTTGTCGCCTACAGAAAATTGAACAAATAATTTACTTCAAATACAAAAATATGTTGCATAACGTCAGTGAATGAAGTAGTGGTGCTGTGAGATCCATATTTAATATCCTGTATGACTTCCACGAGCGTGAAGGACTGCATCCATGCGGTTTGACAATGATTCATACAATTTGTTGATGAAGTCATGAGGAATAGCAAAGAAAGCGTCTTACATGCCTCCCAGAGTTCATCAAGATTCTTTGGTTTTGCCTTCCATGCTTCCTCTTTCGTTCTACCCCAGACATGCTCAATGATGTTCATGTCTGGTGACTGGGCTGGCCAGTCCTGGAGCACCTTTATCTTCTTCGCCTTGAGAAACTTTGATGTACAGATAGAAGTATGCGATGGAGCACCATCCTGCTGCAAAATTTGACCCCTTTTATGGTTGGGAATGTAAGAGGAGCTAATACTTCTTGATATTTTAGGCTATTGATATTGCCTTCCACCCTGCAAATGTCTCACACACCCCCATAATGGATGGAACCCCAGAACATGATTTTTCTACCACCAAACTTAACTGTTTTCTGGGTGAATCTTGGATCCATGCGGGCTCCAGTAGGTCTCCTGCAATATTTGCGGCGGCTGTGATGTAATTCAACCAAGGATTCATCTGAGAAATCCACCTTCTGCCAGTGTCCATCCTTTTAGCAGGCTGTGGGCCTTGGCAAATGCCACACGGTTTTTTAATTGCCTTTTGTTTAGTGCTGGTTTCTGTGCACTGATTCGACCATGGAGGCCATTTCGAGACAGAATTCTACAAACTGTTCTGGTTGACACAGGGACTTGAGGTGACCAGGCCTGGTGGAGTCTGCTGCAGTGGAAAAGGGGCCTTGGATTTTCGAATCAACAAACGGTCCTCCCGAGCAGTTGTCTTGTGGGGTCTGCCGGACCTGGGCTTGTCAAAAACATCTCCAGTCATTTCAGATCTTTTTCTTATTCTTTGTACTTGACGCTGAGACACATTGAAGGTGTCAGCCACCTCAGCAGTGGATCTGGTCTTCAGCCTCTTGATAATTAACACTTTGGTCTCAGGGTGGATCTTAGGCATGTTGTCAGAGGTCAAGTTGCAGTTGATGTGAAGGTCTGGTGTGCTGGGGTTCTTTTTATACACACCCACTAATTGATTGATCAGTAACTGATCACAGGTGAGGCTGTAATCTAGGATTGGGTGCATCATATGACAAGGTGACAAGACTTTTGTCTTGCCAAAATCTGACCTTTCTGTGTTCATTAAATGATCAGTCTTTCTTCAGTGAAGCAAATTTATTTTAGTATATTGAGCATAATTTGGGAGGGTTTTAGCTTTCATATGAGACATTTCTAAAACCAATCGATTAATTTAAAGTCAGGTTATAAGCTTTTGTTTCTACAAAACGGATAATTGACAAGACTTTTGTCAGGGACTGTATATATTTGATGAGAAAAGGACATTATAACATATATTAGACATTAACATAATATAGGCCTTTTAAGAACAACAGGTTTTATTCATTACTTCATACTTTGCTTATAAATCCAACTGAATAAAGCATTTAGCACTTGCTTGTTTGACCTCTCACATTTCCCCAAAAAGCTTTTATGTTGAAAGCATGTTCCCGGAGCGTTCTATACCAAACAGGAATTCTTAGCTTTTAAAAACTTTCTTGGAAGCGTGTGAATAATGAATTGAGTAGTGTAGGCGTGTTAGGGAACCAATCCAAGTTCAGAGCAGGTGAAGTACAAATGGAATTAATATGACTGCAAGGAGTATGTTGATTAAGTATGACTGCACTTCACAATATCCTCCGACAGAGTGTGTTTTAAAAGCTACTAGCTGTCAGCGCTGTCTCTTGCACTTACTATCATAGCAGACGATGAGTAATACGTTTATAAACCAATTTGGTACACAACAGATGAATTAAATTAAGAAGCTGAGAAGTGCGTTTAATTAAAGTTGAAGACCTGGCAGGTAAGAAAAAAAAAAAAGAAAAAGAAAAGGTGGAGAGGCCGTGACAGGAGAGGTGTTCTTAAGTGGGGTGCTCACTCAAACCCTGGGGATTTAAAAGGGCGCCTTATGGTAGGTCAGTAGATACTTTGCATCTGATGCCATCAATATTCCCTGCTAACTGGAGGCACTGCTCTGTCTGATGATCTGTTACTCAAGTTAGACTTTATTTGAACATAAAGAGCTGATTTAGCTGGAACTACAACATGTGAGCTGATTTCTGCAAATTCCTTTCAACTTAAATTAGTCACAAGCAAACAATCATTAGCGCATGTATTTTGTAGTTAGTCACTCTCACCTTTTTTTAAAATTGAAAATCAAACTCCTAAATACGACCATGAATGCTCATACTGATCACAGGCAAGCAATATGTTCTCTTAATTGTAGAGTATGCAGTATTTCTTCTTACATATTCTATATCCTAGAGCTATCTGTGTCATCAGATTTCAACTAAACATATTTTAATGAAATATGGAATATATGGAAAACAATTGTACTATTGACTTATTCTTAGTTATGGAAGCATGTACAAGATGTCCATGTTGTTTAGGTTTTCATTTGGTGTTATAATTCTCACATCAGTCAGAAAGAGGTAGTGTAGGACTCTCCTTGCCTGAACAGGCAAGGACACATACTTCACCAGTACTTTACCAAAATGTGAGTCTGGACAATGGACTAGAGTTATGCTCAGCTCAGCTCTTTTGTTACTTTGACAGAGTGCTGATGTATACTATTGGAGTGACAGTCGGTAGCATGTTTGGAGAATGACCTTCAAACAAAAGTCTGTGACCAAGGTTCCAAAGCATCAGACAAGCTTGAGATCAGTTGCAGCTCATCTTTGGTCATATGAGAGTTCAAAGTTTCATCTTAGTCCCAGTTTAACTCCAAGACCAAAGATCCATGATTTCAAGACATGACTCTCACCTGGCTCTTGCCAGATTGTTATGTGTAACACTCTGAATTGAGTTCTACACATTCATCAATATGGAACGGCTCTCACTGAAAGAGGCAGAACATCAAGGCAATTTGAATCTAATTGATCGAAGCATCACAAGAGCAGAACAATCCGAAAAATAAAACTTTAGTTAAATCCAGTCGAGAGAAACAAATGCACAAAGTGCCTACCTTCTGCACAATTAGCACAAACAAAATAGTCCATATTGACAATAATATAGGCTGAAGTTCGTCTGTCAGCGTGCCATGCTTGTTTTAGTGTTGGTAATTGGTCGCCCACCACCTGTCAGGCCAGCGGGCGCACACCAAGACGGAGTCTCCTGAGTTTGTGAACTCATAAATGTTGCGGGAATCCATCTTGCAGTGCAAGGTTAGATTTCCTCCACGATCAGAAATCTTTCATCTCAGATGGCCAAAATTGTGCAGTGGACACCAGCTTTCTGACCAGTCAGAATTTAAGTATTCCATGAAAGTACAACTTCCCATTTACACTTTTTCACTGTCAAAACCAGAAAACTCAAAATCGTACTAATCTTCAATACTTTCAAACTTTTATCTCTGTCAGTCCTCTGCAGACCTGTCTCGCCTCACTTCTTGTTACAAACTTTACCATGACAACACCCTGTTAGCTGCACGTCTGTCAGCCATGATGCTCATTAGCAGCCTCGTCAATACAATAGTCTTCTTCCCATTAGCAAAACACACAACCACATCAATATCCCACAAGCAGGGTTTAGCGTCTGTACAAACCAGTGCTCTAATTAACCAACGAATCAAGTTGGAGCATTGGAAAACATGTAGTGTATGGGGATTTCGCTGGAGTGGAGAAAGAATTGTTCATTGATTGTGACTTGGAGCACTTATAGAACCTAGGTTTGACGGGACCCACACCTTCCTTGGTCCAATTATAGCACTTGCGCTACTGAGTTGTCAACCACTAGAGATAACACAGGCTCGGAAAAACAGGGCCCACAACAATGTAGGCTGACAGGGTCCAGCCGGAGAGAGAGGTGTGGGCAGAAAATGGGGTCTGTTGAAAGGTAAGTCTGGACAAAGAACTACAGATAAAAAAGAAAATCTGAAGAAAGAGATACTAAGGATTTTGGTGTAGGATGATTGACAGATGTGTGAGGAAAGAAGAGAGAAGTCAGTGTCTGCTAGTTCATGCGTCTATTGATTCTGCAATGTTAAAAAGCAAAAAGGAAAATATTGGATTGTCTAACCTTTCTGGCAGTCTGAACAGCTCCATGCAAATGTTTGATCATGAGCTATATCTCTGGAATAATAAAATATGCCATGCACTAAAAAGCATGTTTCTGACTGTACTGAGTGGGTTGTCTCTTAGGTACAGAGTTAGGATCTCAAAGTTAATATAAAAGTGGGTCATTCAATAGTGTTTTATTGAATATTCTTATATGATATATTAAACACTCTTTTTGAACTTTTGGACACCTTAAAGATGGGCTATTACACTTCTACAGGGTATTAACTGCTGACACATAACATATTTAGATCACCATATTACCTTTTATTGTTTTGAAAATACTACATTCGCCAAAAACTTCTGAAAATGTTTAATAAGTTTGGCTGAATTTTGGATAGAATTGTGCTGCTAACTGTAAGGAGGGTTCGATTAGAGCCGGCGAGAGAGCACTAGATTATTCAAACATGCATGGATGACATCAAAAACCTCTTTAAGCATGTTTATGATGAGGGAACAACATTATAACATGGTAGAAAGCTCCAAAAAGTCAATTTGCAAAGCCTACCGTATATTCTGGACTATAAGCCGCTACTTTTTTCTCACACTTTGAACCCTGCGGCTAATAAAACATTGCGGCTAATAGACAGACAGATTCTTAGTTTGGCACATTGTCCATTCATATATACAGTCTATGGTTTGGCAATCAATCAATCAATCAGCGCTTTTCATACAAAATGTAACACAAAGTGCTTTATAGTGATTAAAAACAGTCCCACCTTTCCAACCACCCACCCACTTACCCAAACCCCACACCCCCAACACCACGCAACCAAACAACCCAGACACACACACACACCCACTCACACACACACTAACATGCTAAAATACATAAAACCGGACATAGTAAAATGTGAGGCTGAATACAGGCGAACCAGTTGAGAAAGCACCATACAGCGGATACGTGCAGCCTGAGTGCAAAATGGATGTAGGGTTAACATGAAGTTGCGACACCAGCTAGTGATATTGTCAGTGCACTCAAATAGTTTATTGCTGTGTGATAAAATAAGTTATGATCTTAAATTAACATCAGTGAGGGAGATACATCTTACCCGTATGTGTAAATGAAGAGAAGAAACGTCTCAAACTTCAGTAGCCAAACATCCACTCATACCTGATTGATAGAACTAGCCCCACTCCTGAGAGAGTCTGAAATCTGCTGAAATCCTACAAGACACTGACATGATACAGACAGGACAGAGGCTCTTTCTGCAGGAGACATGCGTCGTAGAGCGCGGGGAAAGACACGGTGATGCGCCGAGGAAGATGCTGTTTGATTGTGTTTTGAAGTTATTTTGGGCTTCATACACACAACCTCCTCATGGAAAACACACGAAGAAATGCAGATGATGCAGCTTTTAAGTTAAAGGTGACTGATGTGGCTGTGGAAGAAGGAAACAGAGCTGTTGCACGTGAGCTCGACATCAGTGAGTCGATGGTGAGATTTTGGCGATGGCAGCGTGACGAACTGACTCAAAAGAAAAAAGACGACAAAAACTTTCAGAGGCGATACAAGCAGACGGCCTGAACTTGAAAACTTTCTTGAAGATGTGGACACCTGTGGCTTATATTCAGGTGTGGCCTATATATGTACAATAAAAAAAAATTGTTGATGGGGATTATATTTAGGTGCACTCAATAGTCCTGAAAATACGGTACTCATCACTCATCCAGTAGGGTCCATAATAACTGGACAAAGTTTGTAGAGTGAATAATTTCGCCACTCATTAAGC
The DNA here is from genome assembly GCF_026225935.1 of Boleophthalmus pectinirostris. Classification (NCBI taxonomy): domain Eukaryota; kingdom Metazoa; phylum Chordata; class Actinopteri; order Gobiiformes; family Gobiidae; genus Boleophthalmus; species Boleophthalmus pectinirostris. The sequence continues at coordinate 36,714,909 of NW_026571133.1, forward strand.
TTCTTCCATATTGTTGATAGATAGCACATTGAAGTAGCCCAGATTTATGAGGTTACAAAATGTCGAGTTTTTAGTTTATTTTTTATTTTACCTTTATTTAACCAGGATGTCCCATTGAGGTTCAGAATCTGTTTCAAAAAAGACCTAGCCAAGGCAGCAGTAACACAATCGATACAAAACAGTTAAATCACAAAATATCACTTTATAAAACCATTTGCATCTCTCAAGAAAAAACATACACGTCTCAAGATTAACAGTGCAGTTTAAATGAAGATAAAAAACAACTGCCAGATTCAAAGTCGACATACGTCTTATTGTAGAAACCTTGAGTGCTTGAATGATCAGAAGGAAATTTCAAAAACACAGGAGCGCAGATATCACTAATTACATCACAAGATGAAACAGCTCATTTTGGAGAGGGAGATGAAGGATAACTCATGCATGAAGGAAAGAAACAAAACACAACTTGAGACATGTTTTATAAAATGGCATTGAAATCTCTCCAAGTTCTATCATTTGTAAAGCTGTATTACCCACTTAGGCTCCACCTGCATCCTCTAATATTATGCTTCCTTCAGGTGCTATGGGAATTGTAAACATGACTTGCAAATGGGAAATTACACATGAACAGCCCCTCGTGTTGTTTTGCCTGCTTTAGAACTGGTAAATAATTTTGATGCTTTAGGTAATTTTGAGTTTCCAAGATTAAATTACCCTTTGACCTGTCTACATTTTTTGTTTTTATCATACTTGTTAGTTGGTTGTTTATTATGCCTGCTTAGTTATGTTGCATTTAGAAGTGTAAAGGTGCATTGTGTAACCTTTCTGGAGAAGGGTCCGTGAAATACCTGTGTCCATGGAGATGTTATTGCTTTGTCTGAAATGTTTCACACTATGGTATTAAAGAGACAGGTCAACATTTTTGACCTCATTTCCTAGTGAGCCAGAGTGTTGTAGACGTGGGGAGACACTTTTTAAAATATTCCATCCAGTCCTTGTATTTGCAGAGGTCGCTGGTGCTAGGCTAGTGCATGTCAATAGCCATAGTTAGCCTGCCACTAAAAACAGTCTTACTCACTCCACAAAACACCGGAAGCAAATCTATTATTACGCCAGACTGTTGATGTAAATGTCTGTGTCGATAGAATAATTTTAGAAATGAGAACAACCTTGCATTTGAAGGATTTATGTCTGAGCAGCAGTAACGAGTTGTACTTCCTGATAGAAAACTTGACAGCAGTGGACTGACATCACCTAGCACCTGCGTTACCGGCAAAGTAAAATTCCATCGCTGCTGAGAAAATAGTCCCTCAACATGTGACGATTCATGCGATGCAAGGTTAGTTTTAATTCAAGCATTCTTTCGACATTTACATCGACAGTCTGGTGTAATAATAGATTTGCTTTGGGTGCTTTGTGGAGTGGGTAAGACAGGCAAATACAAGGACTGGATGGGATATTTAAAAAAAGTGTCTCCACATGTCTCCAACACTCTGGCTCACTAGGAAATGAGGTCCTATGTCCAAAATTTTAGACTGTCCCTTTAAACCTTTCTATCTTCATGAAAACCAAATCAGACCAAATTAGAGGTCAGATCTATTTTGGTATTTTTGAGTTATAAAACCACCTGTAATATAACATTCCAGGCAGAGCAATGACATATCCTCAGAAACAAGCAGATGCCGGACCACCAACCAGAAAGTTTCCTTTTTTTTCCCTGAGTGATTTGCAATTCACAGTTTGCTTGTTTACACTGTATGCCTGTGTATTTGAAGAAAGAAAGAAAAAGTGTTTCATTTCGTGAAAGTGGAAAGCATCATCTTCTCCATAGTGCATGAAGGCAGCATTATAAAGCACAAAATGATGTTGTGATGGTGTTAGATTATGCTGGGTAATTTCCATGGACTCAGCTTTGCTCCAGTTAAACCCGATGCTAATTGTTGCTAATGTCTGCCTGTCCCTCTGTGCGGCTCTTAGCGGGGAGCCCAGTGGGAGCTTTGGTCTGTCATCTCTCAGAGCTAGAGACAGAACCAGGCCCTCTGAGTGGCCAGACCTGCTGGAGCTAAGTGAAACGATAGACTGCATAGAGATTTGATAATGAATCAGACCACCAAGGGCCAGTAACCAGGGACACTTTTCAAAATTTGGGCAAAATTTGAACTTTAACGTTAATTTCTACAACTTTAAATGTGCACTATGTAACTTTTTTTCTGACCTGTAACTTTGACCTGTAAATTTGACTCTTCTGAGGTTTAAACCATGTTAGAATATTGTTCCCTCCTCAAAAACATGTTTGTGTAATTCTTTATTATTGGTCTTTCTACATCTCCAACGCTCAGAATGCACTGTTTCACACCTTGTGATGTTATGAAGTGGTAATTTTGAAGTAAACAGCTACATTTTACTAGCCAGGCTGTGTGCCACCTAGTGCCTCCATTCAATTCCATTTCTCTCCACCAACTAGGTCAGGAGTCAGAATACACTAGACGGTTTGCAAGAACCTCAGAAGTTGTAGACCACACACCAGCCGATCAGCGAAGAGCTGTGAAGCCATGACATCAAACTCAAGTGCCTGTCTGGGTCCGTTTTGTGATACGGCACAACAATAAACAAAGCGGTCGAGATGGATGTAGACGAAGCCATACATTCTATGTTGGTAACGATTCCTGAGATCAAAGATTTATAGCCGGAACAAAAAGAATGTTTGGTGAATTTTATCAAGGGGAAAGACGTTATTGCCCTTCTTCCTACGGGATTTGGCACATTACATACGTCACGACCAAATAGCAGCGGATGGTTAAATAAAAAAAGTACCCACCTACCGTCGAGTGAACGAATCCTAATGCTGCAAGGTCAGACGGTTTCCACACAGTGAAACCAGCTGATGAATCATAACATTTAACCTGTATTTCAGTAGAAAGAGGCATTTCCAGGACTGAAATCATCCAACTTATTCTAGTGAATGTTTATGGAGTTTAAAAACACAGCAGAGCCCTTCTTGCATTACCACATAACATCACGAGGTGGAACAGTGTTTTCTGTCTGAGAGAAGAACTCAGCCTAAATCTGCAGGATTTGTGTCTTAATCATGTGTGAATGAAACAAAACACAACTCCAGGTCTGTCTGTGATGAGGAAACATTATAACAGATCAGAAAATATCATGAGCCCTTTAAACTTTGATTAATCTACATCACTACACATCCTCAACGTGACCTGCAGCCCCATTCAAACACCATTACTTTAACACACTGCCTTTGTACGAAGCATAGATAAACCGCTGGAGATGATTCACCTTTATTATATGAGGAGTTCACAGGGCCACAGTACACACGAGACAAAACAACTTCATAAATCCTTGTTATTCCAAATGGCCATTGAAGTGCACCTTTGGCTGGTGGGCCTTGACAGCACCACGACCCAGAAGACTTCTCGCAGACATAACCGGGAAATAAATTAGCTTAGCGCGCACACACAACATTTATTTTAAGAATAATTGGACTTTAGACCCTACGGTGTGCTGTACCAGTCCCGTTTTTATTGTCTCCTCCCAGCTATCGCCTCATCTATCTGTCTCGGCTGAGTTAAAAAATAATACGTCTCGCAAAAACCAACGCGTCTTCACGGTTGGGTTTGTATCCTTCCGGGAGACGGTATTTATTTCACAGCCCATTCTCCAAGCTCATTAAATCCATTATGGTGTGGCGCTCTCCCACCACAAGTCACAGGGGCACGCGCTCATCACTTCTCCCCGCAGATGAGGCGCCGAGCTGGGCCGGAGTCGCCGCTCATGACTGCACAGCGTGGAAGTGCTCCGCGGTAGTCCCATCCACGCCGCGGGGAATGAGTTTGTATAAGGGCGTGATAAATAAGAGAGGAAATGATTCGAGGAGGTTATAGAGTAGACGAGGGAAGCGCTGTTTGTAGTTTTGTTTTTGTACTGTATGTTCTGGACTCACTAGATGTAATTGAGATGGACAGTCATGACGTGTTTTTCTTTTACAGCAAATTACAGCAAAAGGCAAAAGGTCACTGCTACTAATACTGCACAAGCCAAACATATATTTAGGGAAAAAATAAATTACATTATTTAGTTTCATCTGATTTTTAATTTTAAATGCTGCTGAATTTCTTTGATTAAAAAGAAAAATAGTTTGAATTGTTTTTATTCTGAACTTCAGGTGATGAAATTTTAAGTATACATTTTCAGTATGTTTAAGATAAATAAATAGATAAAGACATCTTTAATATTCAGCTCATATATATTCAAGACCTCAGATTTAACAGTCAAAGTCTAAGATACCAAGGTATAACCACTCAATCCTAAGTGAGTCGATCTTAACATAGGCTACGTTCCAGACTGCATGAATTGGGCTTAATGCTCAATTCAGATTTTTTTGTGAAATCTGATTTTTTTGTGAGGTTGTTCACATTTCCAAATAAATGTGACTTGTATGTGATCACCAAGTGTGAACTTTAAATGCCCCAAAAGTGTCCCGCATGCGCATTGGAGAACATGACAACGACACACAGCGAGCATGCTCAGTGTTTACGGAAGTTGCCTGAATGCTCTGCTTTTTTCCCAAAATACGGTCCAGTTCTTCATAAAATGGACAGGTTACACGTCCATGGCCACTTTGTTTGTTTGAGTCTTTAGCCTCCTTGTATTTGGCTCGCAGGCTCTTTATTTTTTGTTAACATTGGAACCAGGACCACTTCATTTCAAAAACTGCTCGGTTCTGAGAAGACCCATCCAATTTGAATACAGAGATCCCACCAAATATTTATTAATTCACTAACCTCGCTTTGTCTACATTAACTAAACTCCGAGCCTGACGTGTAGGTGGGATGAATGTGACCTGGCCATTCAGACTGAATTTGCGTATCAAAAGATCGGATAAGTTAAGATAAGATAAGATTTTAGGAGCACATATCCAAATGGCCTGGGTCACATTAAAAAATCAGATCTGTGTCATTAAAAGATCAGAATACAGGTCGCACAGGGGCAAATAAAGTCAGATTTGGGTCAATTCAGGCTGCAGTCTGAACATAGTCTTAGTAATAACCAGCAAATGCTATATGGAACGAATCCGATTGGTCAGAATTTGTCTCATCGAAACCTCATCTGTTTGAATTCTTAAATATAAGACACAGAAAAAAAACACAAAGACGAGTAAGGCCAATAGGAAACAGCTGCCTCTGTCCTGTCACACATTTTCTCCTCTTCTGTCACATTCTATCGATTGCCTATGCCTTGACATCTTGAATCATTGCTGTGAACTTTTTTTTTTTTTACTTCAAACATTCTCAATTTTGACTGTTGAATTTGAGAGCGTGAAAATATTTGTGCTGAACATTTAAAAGATTATTTTTTTGAAGATGATTTTGAATTTTTAAACACATTGAAAACATATACTTAAAATTCAGCAATTGTAATTCAGAATGAAAATAATTCATTATTATAATAATAATAATGAGTTAAAAAAATTCAAAGTGACAAATTCAGCAGTATTTAAAATTCAAAATCTGTCCCATATAGCACTTTAGACTGCAGATAACCCAGGCCTTTAGTGCAAGTTGCAAAGAAACACAGGGAAAAGGGAATGTGGACTGGATGTCAATGAATAATGTGATGTTCACACTGAAAATTGGAATAGACATGATTTTAAACACGAGATCGTCAGCATTCCGAGAGGTAAAAGCAAATAAATGAAGGGAAGGCCCATAGTTTGGACAAAATTGCCTCACAGAGTTTACGAATTTTGTCCAGAGTGCTGTTCTCTGAATAAGTGGGGGAGGATTGATGAGCCATGTGTAAACTGATGTACATATTCATTCAGGGACTATTTTTTGTAAGAAGATAGAATCATATTAGCCAGCCTGGCACCACCTAGTGCCTCCACTCAGTTTCATTTCTCTCCAGTGACTAGGTCAGGAATCAGAATACACTAGATGGTTTACAAAAACCCCAGAAGTGTGAGTTCAGGCACCAGCCAATCAGCGAAGAGCCATATAATCTGCGCTAGCAATGATTCCGGTGTTCAAGGATTTAAAGCCGGAACAAAGAGAATGTTTGGTGAATTTTATCAAGGGGAAAGACATTATTGTCCTTCTTCCCACGGGATTTGGGAAAAGCTTAATATACCAGTTAGCCCCATTAGTGGCGCATTACATATGTCATAACCAAATAGCAGCGATTGGTTAAATAAAAAAAAGTACCTGCCTACCGTCGAGTGAACGAATCCTAATGCTGCAGATGGTTTCCATGAAGTGAAACCAACTGATGAATCAGGCTAGAAGCATATAGCATAGTGTCATGATACTAAAATACTGATTCTGATAGCACAGTGATCATCATAAACACTCTTTCAATAGATAACAGAATTTGATTTTCAACATTAAATAATACCACTTTTATATTCCCATGTGGCCTTATATCTGTGTAATCCCTCAGCCGTCCATTTAGGATCCATAGTGCTCCATGGGTGTATACTAGTTTATATGCTCTGACACAGCTCAAAATCATTCTAAATCTGTTCAGGAAAGGTTCATTTCTGCCCTGTGAATGTGACTTTTTAGTTTCGACACCCTCTCAAATATCGAGTTTCAATAGCATCTGATTTTCGGCAGTGTCCTCAAGAACTTCCACATTGAGCATTAACTTGTATCCAAATATTTTCACACAGAAACACCACTGACCATCTGACCTCATCAACTGCCAGCAATTTTCAGAGACAACTTGAATGTTCTAAATTACTATCGCCCCCATCATCATCCCTGCATCTGATTTTCACCATCAAATTATAGTATGTTCTTTTATATAACCATATAGTTATAGCTGTGTAATCCCTCAGTGGTCCAGACAGATTACCACAGTGGTTCATGGGCAGTGTTGGGGAGTAATGGATTACATGTACCTGCGTTACATAATCAGAATTTAAATTATGAGTACCTATATTCAGTTACAGTTACTGTTTCAGTGAATGGTAATTGGATTACAGTTACTTTGTTGAAATAAATGGTGGTATTTTCCTCTTTTCACATTTTGGGCTACATCCTTTTTTTTTTTTTTTTTTCTTAATTTCGGTAATTCCACTCATTGCTGGAAACCCAAACAGAACACACGCAAATAATCTTGTTAATGTTGGAGGCGTCAGTGACACAATGGACGAGGTCGTTAAAAATTGTTGTTAATACTCTGATTCTGCATCATTTTGAGTAAAAAAACATCAAATATTACTGATTTTTTTTATTATAAAATAAACAATATGACACCTAACAGTAGGGTGGACATAATTTAAGGCAGCAGTGATCTCATATAGAAATCATTTCTCTATCAATAATCTTTTTAATATGTTTAAGGAAAGACTGAGCTTTTTATTGTAGTTTGTCAGACAAAAGATTTTATGTTAAGATATCTTAGTCTTTGCTTCTCTACAGCAAACAACTGCCTGTTCATGGAGACTTGGGCTCAACACCCAATTTGAAGAGAACAAACAAGAATTTTCAGGATGTGGTTGCTACATTCATGTACCGTATTTTCCGGGCTATTACGCGTCTGTCATTAAATGGTCTATTTTAGAACTTTGTTCACAAATAAACTGTAGTAGACTTTAAACGAAACACAACAGTTTGATGGGTCAGTTGGACTTTGTTTGGCGCGTTCACGGTGACTCTGGGCTTTGTTCCGTTGTGGCGTGTAGGGAGGGTGCTGTCTGGGACCAACAGATTGTCGGCGTGTTCGCAGTGACTCAGCTGTTCAGTTGTGTCTAGAAGCGGCACATTGGACTCACTTTTTCGGTTCGTTCCTCCTTTCCGTTCCTCGTCGATGTGGAGTGATGAGTGTGGCTGCGGGTGTTTTACGCTTTCGTCTGCTCTGTGTGTGTTTGCATGCGCTGCGGGTGGTGCAGCTTTGTAATTTACTGATGTCGTACTGGGACACATGAGTGGATTCGTGTATGGGGCGCTCTGACTTGCGGGGCGCGCAGTCGTTTTTTGATGGGGTTAGGGGCTTAAGAGCGCATCTAATAGCCCAGAAAATATGGTAGTTTTAAAAAGTCTGACAATATCAAGTAATCCAAAGTATTCAGATTACGTTACTCACCTAAAGTAATTTAATGGATTCCGTTACAAACTACATTTTGTGGTATGTAATCTGTAATCTGTAGGAGAATACATTTTGAAAGTAACCTTCCCAACACTGTCCATGGGTGTATACAAGTCTGTGCTTTTATACAGCTCAAGATCATTCTACATCTATTCAGGAAAGGTTCATTCCTGCCCTGTGAATGTGACTTTTTTAGCATTGATACCTGCTCAAACATCCACTTCCAATACTACTGATTACCGTCTGATTTTCAAAGCTTTTGCCAACCCTAGCACAGCGTCCTCATGAACTTCCAGACTGAGTACTAACTTGTGTCTAAATATTTTCGCACAGAAACACCACTAGCCATCTGACCTCATCAACAGCCAGCATTTTTCAGAGACAACTTGTATGTTCTAAATTACCATCCCCGCATCTCCAAACCGAGCTGTTAGGAGCCATATGCCCATGTGAGACTGCGCTCCAGCCAATCACACACAGTTGATTAGTCTCATTACGGCTCCTCTCTGACTGAAGATTCTAATCAGTCTAATCAGCTGCGCCGATGTCGGACCCAAATGAGATTCGGAAAACTTTGGCGCCGCGTGCGACATCACAATCACCAGGCCGGTCGTGAGCCAGAGCCAACGATCCCGCCCCAAACAGCAGCCCAGTGTGGATGATCGTAGCAGACATTAAGTAATTATAATGGTAAGGGAGAGCGTTCGTCAAGGCTTGAGGTAATCAGAACACCCATGCATGTGTATGTTTTTGTAATGCTGTGACGACGTAATGGTGTAATAATAATAAGGGCTAATTAAAACCATTTGAAGTAATTCATTTGTGTTTGGTAGACATACCTGGCGATGTAGGCTTGGGTATTCTCTTGGTTGGATTTGTCTTTCTTGTCTGGGATTCCAACCTGCACAGGTTTTCAAATGTTTGCACGTGTGACAAAGAAGTGGCTGATTTCTAAACAACTCCACACAAGGGATGAAAGTGATTTGAATGATCAGTAGAATGCTGAATGTGCGTGTGTGTGTGTATTTTTGAGTTATGATGCTTATGTGTTGGGTGTATGTTGTTTTTACACTAGTATTTGAACAATGTGACCCTAAGGAATATCTGTGGTCAATTTATCTTTAGACATCACGGTCATGGAAATCCTGGAAAAGTCATGGAAATTGAAAATGTCATTTTCCAGGCCTTGAAAAGTCATGGAATTTTTGTATCTCTTTCACGCAACAAGTTCTCATTAGACTATTATGATTATTTCCAAAAGTCTGCACCTTTTGTTTAAAAGAGACGACAATAAATGCACTGACAGTATTTTGAATGTTAAAAAACTATAATACCAAACCATAAGGTGAGTGGAAAGGGTTAACATTTCATATTTAGCCCTAAAAGTCTGATCAATTCTACACATGTAGGTGTTGTAAAGTCATGGAAAATTGACTTTAGGTCATGAAAAAGTCATGAAAAAATTTAGAAATTTTGTCAGTGAAAAAGAGTGGGAACCCTGATACATTGAATCTATATTCTCAGTAACTTTGTACAAATAAAAAGCATACCATACCATACCAGTGACTTGCAGGTGATTGACAGGTGGATTAGCCAATCAGTGACATGCAAGGTCCTCCCCTAACAAAACAAATATGGCTGCTTATGAGGAAAGCAAAGCACTAAACCCAGGTAAGTTTATAGTAAGTTTATTAAAAATGGTGGACTTCTTCATTTCACATGCACCGCTGAAATAAACAAATCTAATTGCAAGGGTAGTGTCCACCCTTTTTTAAAGTATGTTTAGCGGTCTCTCTTGGGCCCTATTCGAAACCTCCTTATGGTTAGCTGTCCAATCTTCAGCCCACAAGCCTACACCACCATGCCCCCACACGACAATTCTCCGTAAACATACACATTCTTCTGAAAAAACAGATTTAGTTTATTTTAAAATGATTTGGAGTGGTTCAAGTTTATTCCTTTATTCCTATATCTTATGAATTCAGATTATTGCTGATCGGCCGCCACTTTAAAGCTAACAACTAGCATGCTAACTGCACACTTCCTGATTTTCTGACATTAAAAAGCTTTACCACTAGATGCAGACAAGACATAGCTGACTTATTTTGACTTCAAGAGGTTCTTATACAATATATCCGTACTGGGGCGAGAAACGTTTTGCTCAAATACATGGATAGAAAAATCGAGTACAGGCCCTTTGAGAAGCCTGGAAGAAAACCGAGCATTTCCAGCCACATTCACTTCTGCACATAACGAGATTCATCATGTATTTGCACGACCCCTGCCCAAAACTTTGTAAATTATTCAGAATTTGCATACACCGCCCCATGGCTTCAGTGTGCAATCCTAATGGAACTGTATTTCTCAAAGATGTCCGTGTCTCCTTTGTTCCTCTCCTCCATTAGTTTCCATTACACGAGCCTCCTGTTGCGGATGTCTGCGAAGCTCATCATGGCGTGTTGTTTGAAAAGTGATTCTCCAGAAGCTGCTACTGTTAATCCAGCGCCTGCAGTGAAGTGACAGTGGTGGGTGCAGTTTGCCTTAGCTTTTATGACCACATGTCATCTTCATAAAACAGATTGTGTTCTTTATTCCCCAGCCCTATAGCTCGCGTTTGGCTTCAGAGAGCAGCAGCAGAGGCTCCCGGGGGATTGGACTTAAGAGCAAATATCAAACGCGCTCATTAGCATACAGATTAGGAGGCTGAGCTCTATCATTGTTTGAACATTGAAGCAGTTCGGTGCCCACGGCCCAAATCTGTTCTGTAATCCGTTTTAAAGAGTGATCACGAGTCGACAATACAACCAAATAAACTGCCACTGTTACAAACTTTTTAAAATACATTTGGCAAAGATAAATAAGACTGTATTTTTGTAGTTTAAAGATGAAAGGCTATTTCATCAATCATGTTTATCTGATGTGTTAGTTTCATAGTACAATGGTTAAATGCTTAATTGCTGAAGTAATTCTAAGGCACACTCTTTGTTCATTGGGGGAAATTCCAACATGGCAACTGTGACTGGAAACTGTATACATGACTCTCTTCCAGCCAACTTTCACTCCTATCAAAGACTTGGGTTCCAGAAGTAGGGATGCACCGATACAAATACTGAAATGAAAATTTGCTGGATCGGGTATTGGTTGGTTCTGCAGATATTGTGGTTGGAGCTATGAATTGAAGTAATAAGACTATTTACTGGTCATACTTGGTCCAGAATGTCTCATAATGTTTGAGCTTTTAATATATCAAGCTGTTCTGTAACTACTTGAGAGGTAAATAAGAGCTACAAAACTTTGTCATTAAACATTTCTTGTTTTTTGGAACATAAAGTATATTTTTAGTCCCCGCACTGGTATCTGGATATCGGATATCTGCAAATACTTAAAGCCGCGGTATTGGAATTGGTATTGGAACTGAGGTCCCGTTTACACGTACATGGGTATTTTTAAAAAACTGAAACATTTACATACAAACAGCAAATTTGCCTCTGAAAATAATCTTTCTAAAACTCTGTCTAGCATGGAGATTCTGGAAAACTATGATTTGGCGTTTGAGCTTAAAGTGAGAGATTTTTAGGCAGCTGATGTGACAAAAATGTGACCAATGTTTATCTTTTGCTATGATGATGATCATGGAAGCATTCAGAGCAGCAGTTGCATTTCTTCTTGGACAAACACTTTTCATGTGTTTGCATTTGCACACACTGCTGATGTGTCATTGCCTGACTCATCTGACCTTGCAGCATTTTAATTTGTTCGCTTGACAGTAGGCGAGTACTTTTTTTCATTTAACCAATCGCTGCTATTTGGTCGTGACGTATGTAATGCGCCGCTAATGGGGCTAACTGGTAAATTAAGCTTTTCCCAAATCCCGTAGGAAGAAGGGCATTGACGTCTTTCCCCTTCAGAAAATTCACCAAACATTCTTTTTGTTCTGGCTTTAAGTCTTTGATCTTAGGAATCGTTTTTAACACAGAATGTCTGGCTCTTCGCTGATTGAACTCGCACTTCCGGGGTTTTTGCGAACCATCTAGTGTATACTGATTCCTGCCCTAGTCGCTGGAGAGAAATGAAATTGAGCAGAGGCACTAGGCAGCGCCAGCTTGGCTAGATGTATTGATGACCAGAGAAGAATAAGGGCTCAGAGGTCAGTAGTTTTGCCACTTCTTTAACATATCTGTGGAGAGTCAAAACCTGGATCGGTGCATCTCTGTCTAGAAGAGGTGCCCGTCTTCCACCATAACCATACACATCAAGATGTATGCTTGGGAAGCTCACAAATATCACGAGAATCCATCTTGGAGTGCATTCACTGTGTAGTTAATTGGGTGGGTGGACCAATCAGAGAGCACCATTGAGGTTTGCATGGAAGAAAAGTCAAAGCCCCCAAACAAACCACAAAAGAGCTGAAAATCCAACCTCTAGTTAATATTGCTCATTTAGATAATTCTAACTCATTTAATGCATACAGAATCTTGCTATCTTGCTCTTAACTGTAGAAAATACTAACTAAAACTGTCTTGTAACTATAGTGACTTCTTGAATTTATTTAACCCACACCATTCTCCAATCTTATACAACAACCACGTGCATTCAGAATTCTTTGAACTCTGAGAGAGCAGGGTCGGTGCTTAAAGAATGCTTTACACGTCGTAAACTTCCAATCGTGGCTTTAAGCTCAGCAATATGTTTTTTGCTGATGCATCCAAACACAAGTGGGAGTAAGAGGGCAAAGCGTAATAAAAAGAACAGCGCAGAGTGGGCTGTGGGCGGACCTGGGTCAGTGTTAGGAGCAAGGTTTAAGTGGAAGTTTGTTGACTCAGAGCGTACTAAATGATATAAATGTTCTTTTGCACTAGCTGTTTCTACCATCAACGCTGTGATTAATATAAGGAATTTGGATCATGCAGTTTAAGCTATTTTGATGATTCTTTGCAAGGTGACCTCAGTTGGTTGGTTCTAAAGTACAGGTATGCGTTAAATAACATGGCAGGGGTTTCTGCAGGGTCAATGGGTGAAGCTCTAACCTCTTACATATCTGAGGTAAAAGACATGATAGATTTTGTTCTGAGTGGTACAAGGATATTTTAAAGGATATAAACCTTTTGGAGCTTTGGAACATTCCCTCGTCAATAACATGTCTGAAAAAGCTTCAGATGTCATCCATGCATGTTCGAGTAATCTAGCGATCTCTTCTGGGCACCATTTGAACCCACTTGACATAAGCATCATTGGTAAAGCAGTCACATCCACTGACCCACAGGTTGGTGGTGTGATTCCAGCTCCCACAGATGAATACTGTTGTTGTGTCCTTGGGCAAGACAACCCATCTCCTCATGTAAAGTGAATCATCCGTGAGTCATAAATGTGACAGTTTTTTATTGCTTGGCCTGGAACGTTCCACAGTGTAAACTGATTAGTCATGCATTTACAGTGTTGGGAAGGTTACTTTTAAAATGTATTCCCCTACAGATTACAGATTACATACCCCAAAATGTAGTTTGTAACATAATCCATTAAATTACTTAAAGTGAGTAACGTAATCTGAATACTTTGGATTCATGATTTGCTGTAGAGAAGCAAAGATGAGGAAATCAGACTTTACTTAACCATATTAAAAATAAAATGGACAGAAGAGGAGACACGTTCACGCAGCATGGTTGAGTCCTGTTAAATCCTGTTTTAGTCCTGGTTTAGACCTGGTTTAGATCTAGTTTAGATCTAGTTTAGACCTGGTTTTAGTCATGGTTTAGTCCCGGTTTAGATCTAGTTTAGACCTGGTTTTAGTCCTGGTTTAGCCGTGGTTTAGACCTGGTTTTAGTCCTGGTTTAATCCTGTTTTAGTCCTGGTTTAGTCCTGGTTTAGACCTGGTTTAGTCCTGGTTTAGACCTGGTTTAGATCTAGTTTAGACCTGGTTTTAGTCCTGGTTTAGTCGTGGTTTAGACCTGGTTTTAGTCCTGGTTTAATTCTGTTTTAGTCCTGGTTTTAATCCTGTTTTAGTCCTGGTTTAGTCGTGGTTTAGACCTGGTTTTAGTCCTGGTTTAGTCGTGGTTTAGACCTGGTTTTAGTCCTGGTTTAATCCTGTTTTAGTCCTGGTTTAGTCCTGGTTTAGACCTGGTTTAGATCTAGTTTAGACCTGGTTTTAGTCCTGTTTTAGTCGTGGTTTAGACCTGGTTTTATTCCTGGTTTAATCCTGTTTTAGTCCTGTTTTAGTCCTGGTTTAGACCTGGTTTTAGACCTGGTTTTAGACCTGGTTTTAGACCTGGTTTAGATCTAGTTTAGACCTGGTTTTAGGCCTGGTTTAGACCTGGTTTAGACCTGGTTTCGTCCTGTTTTAGACCTGTTTTAGACCTGGTTTAGATCTAGTTTAGTCCTGGTTTAGATCTAGTATAGACCTGGTTTAGTGTCCGGCAATGAGTGGCCCAAAATGCAAAAATGCAAATACCGCCGTGTAATCCATTTATTCCAACAAAGTAACTGTAATCCAATTACCACTCACTGAAACAGTAACTGTAACTGAATACAGTTACTCATAATTTGTACTCTGATTACGTAACTCCGGTACATGTAATCTGTTACTCCCCAACACTGTGCATTTATTCAACTACAAGTGTTGTTATTGCTAAAGAAAAACAGAATAAATACTTGTCTCCATGGAAATAGGTTAGTTTAATGTCATATTATGGATCATTCAAGATGAACATCTCCCTGGAGAAAAGAATGTTGCGGGCATTCTACCGTTACATACTGCACCTTTACAGACAGACGTCTTTGTGCTTCTATTGTTACTGGTCACATGTGCCTTTCCACTTTCTACATTAAAGCATCCTCAGTCCTCTTCCTTATAGCCTTAGTGTGCTAGATGTTGTTTTCCCCCCTCTTCCCTCACTATCTGTGCAGTTACTTGGAACTCCAGCTCTCTTTCAAGTCTGCTATCACAGCTCCTTGTTCCGAGAGCTTGTTTTGCAGCCACTCCAGCGGATCTCCCCAGAGGCCCGGCTTCCGTGTCTTTTATTCTCTCCTCCTCTGCGGGCGCTAGCAGCAGGTCAGTAACTTAACATCTTTGTCGCCTGTATTCCTCTTCTCTTCTTCTTCTCTTCTCCAAACATGTCTTCTCTCCCGGGCCGCTGCAGGAGGTACTGCTAGTGTTTGTCCTAGTGGGAAAATCTACATTCCACTCTTTACATAAGCTCTTTCCCTGAGGAGTCTTGTGTTGTTTGTTGTCCCCTACCAGATTTGCGTTACAGCTGCTTCTCTTCTTCTACTGTCCTTGTGACAGCGGTGATACGGGAGGTCTTGCCAGCTGTGCGTTTTGATGTTGGATGTTTTGTTTTTGTGCTGTGAAAACGGCATGTATATATTGTGAAAGTTGTTAGTAATAACTTGATAAAAGATAGAAGACTTTGGTCTGTCAAATCAATCAAACTGCAAGACAAGTTTTGAGTTTCAGATGTCTCTCAAACTCTGGAAACTTCAGTGAAAAGCTTCAATATGCCAGTTGTTACAACATGTTAGAATTGTTGCTAGCCTTTGGGCCCTATACAAAATTCAGCTTGGGGCAGTATACTTGCTCAACTACAACAGAGGGATTCATAACTAAATTCCAAACTATGGGCCATATGTTTATGTTCATGGATAAATTAAAGGTATAGTATGTAACTTTGTGGAGGTGATATGTGACCTGGATGATTCCATATGTAAATAGAACTTTAAAGAAGACATATTGTGCTTGTTATGATCTATGACACCTTTGGATCATAATGTCATTTTCTTTTGTAAAATTCACATAAAACATAATATAATAAAAAAGCAAAGAGGACAGCTGACTTGACTGTTTGAAAACTGTGGTGCCCAATGGGAGCTGATGTTGCTGTAAACATCATCACGTCAAAGAACCTTGCTGCTGTCCCCTCCTCTGATGGATAGCTGCACATAACACTAGCAAGCCACAGAATTTTTCCCATTTGTATCAAAATGACTATGTGAACCTGCCATATTCTGAGTCTCACTGATTAAGAAAAGTCAATTGGAGAATGAAATAAGTACAGAGCAGTGGCGGTGAAAGTGGAAGTTGATTGGTAATATGGCATCTTGACAATAAGCGATTTAGAGATTACTCAAACATTCATTAATCACCGTAAACACAACTATGAGAGGGTAAATGAGAAGCTGGAACAACCATAACCTGGTTGAAGCTTGTGAAATTTAGCAATTTTGCATTATAAGTCTGCCATAAAATCACACGGAGAACATAGAAATAGATACGCAAATCAAGTTTGTGGAAATCCCAGCAGTAAGCAGTTTATCAGAGCAACAAACACAACCAAAACAAAATTGAACAAAAAACATGCTTTTAATTTGGTCTAATTAAAGTTACATACCATGGCTTTAAAGGTACACTATGTAATGGTTCTGGTGGTGGAGTGGGGGTCTATAAATCACTTGACAACATACTAATTAAAAACAGAAGAAAGTACTACCTGCTGGGCATACAATGCATGTGCACAAGCCCACTCTCTGCTGATGTATTTGTTGGTATAATTATAATGAGTGATTGATGTTTCTCTCAGTGTTAAGCCACAATGACGCACTGCAACATCAACCACTTTAGTTTCAAAAGTACTTCACTCTTCACTACACTTATAGGATTCTTTATGAAGTTCTTGACTTTGATCAAGTTTTAAACACATTACCTTATAACATCTGAAGAAAGTTCACAATCAATAAAGTCAAGCCGAGATGTCAATACTTCCCTGAGAGCAAGAACTTTGGGCAAATGCTCTAAAATGAGAACTTTGAAGAAGGGGTGTTTTACTTCTATGGGGGTATTACCTACCAACACATATTATATTTAGACCTTTTATTATATTGAAAATGCTATATGTACCGACAACAACACATTTCACTTTAGTTTTTGACACTCTGAGTCTCCCCATGAGAAGTCACTCCCCATTCAGAGCATCATCACTGCACATTGCATTAGGTTTGTCAAGTTGCAGAGTACAGTTTTCATGGTTTTATAGATTTATGGAGAATTGTCATGTGGGAGCGTGGGTGATGTAGACTTGTGAGCTAAGCATTGGACAGAATCTTACAGCTAACCACAAGAAGGGTTTGAATAGGACCTGGGAGAGATTGCTAAATTACTGAAACATGCATGGATGACTAAAACCTGCTTATGTTGTATGCATGTGTTTGATGAGGAAACATTATAACATAGCAGAAATCTCAAAAGATGATATATATAATAGTAAAAGTTAAAAGTACTCCCTCTTTAAAATAAAAAATAACATAACATTTTGAAAAAACAGTAGTAGTATTAGTTTATTCGGTCATTTTGCAGCACTACAAAACAAACCAAAAAAAAAAAAAAACTGAAAGGGTTTAGGCTGAAGTAAAAAGTGCTTACAATGCCAAACCCTATAAACAATGACAGAATCCAAGAAAAAAACAGCGTATGAACAGCAAGTTAACATTTATAATTTCACGTATGACATGTATATTTAAATGTTATTGACAATATGTATGTTTTATCATTTATTATTTTAAATTATATGGACATGACTACAACCTGATTGCCTTTCTTGTTATGTAATGTTAAACTTAAGATAGCTGCCTACATCATAGCCTTTCTACACACTTTCTGACATAATCAGTATTAATATCTTCATTTTCTTACAGGACCTAAATGATTCACTTTGTTCTTTTATGTTATGAATGTATGAATAATAAGAACATGTTCTAGCACACACTATATGAAATACTATTTCTCATGAACATTTATTTTCAAGTTGTTGTCAATTGTTTTCCATGTATTTTAGCATTTGATAATCAAGAAGTGCGAGATTAGCATGCTAGTTGTTGTTAGCATTAACAACAGGTGAATAATCAAGGTGCTCCAAATGCATAAGGTATGTGAGGAATAACTTTGAACTACTGCACGCCATTTAAAATGAAGTAGTTGTAGCAGTTTTGTTTTTTAAGTTTTAAGATCAGCAGTGGTGGTAGAAGTACTCAATTTTGTTACTTAAGTAAAAGAGCAGATACCTTCTCTACTTAATCTACTTAAGTAAAAGCATTAAAGTGCCCATTTACAAATGTTCTCAAAGAGTAAGTAAGTAAAAGTATATGGCGCAGATTTTGAGATATTCAAAAGTAATTTTGATGAGCAGGAACAAATGAATCAGTGTTTTTGTCCTAGCTGTTTTTATTTGTGTTTTTTTGTTGCTCAAACTGAACATGTTAAAAATAAACCCTCTGCCTTTTCTGCAGGTCTCAAACTACAATAAAAATACTTTTCAGTCCTGCTCAAAAATGTAGTAGAATAGAAAGAGTAGAAATTACAGATACCTGCTCTTAAATGTATTATCTACTGTAAAATCTATGTAAATGTGCATTGTGTAACATTTCTGGTGGAGGGTCCGTCCGATGCTTTTCTCTACTGAGATGTTATTGGTTCATCTGGAATGTTCCACAGTATGAAATTAAATTTATTAAGTAACAGGTGTTTTTATATCTCAAAAATACATAGAAAAACAGACATTCTGACTGTGAATGGGGTTGCCTTTCCACAGATCTGACCTGTCCGATTTGGTCTCCATGAAGATAGAAAAGTTTAATACCATACTGTAAAATTCCAGACAAGGCAACAACATCTATATGGAGAAAAGCATTTGACCCAACCCTGCACCAGAAAAGTACACAATGCACCTTTAAGTAAAGTACAGACACCTAAAATGTATACTTTTCTGCAGTACTTTACCACTATTACTTTGTTACATTCCCCCCTGAAGATCACGTACACTGCATTTAACCTACTGTATACCTATGAACAAGTGTCTGTTTCTTTATCCTTTTAAGTGTAGCTCAAAACGACAAACTTACAAGGTCACTGCTTGTATAGTCTATCAGAGTTAGCGGAGACTGTGTCAGAGCTGTTGCACTTAGCACTTGTAAAATGTTGTGTCCTCCAGTGAATGAGCTGAGTTTGCCTTCAGATGACACCATGATGACAGAGGAAGCCCCTTAGTCCCATGAAGCGTGCCTGGCCCCAGTCTCCTGTCCCAAATAGACTGTCTGAGCACTACCCACGCGGCTGTCAGCTTAGCCCTGACCAGCCCGCACTATTATTTTATCTTCATTCAGTGTCTGGATCCACCGGGGTCAGGCAGAGTGGAGCCTGCAATTATAGCATGCTGCTCGCTTAGCACTGCATGTATGGTGGTTTGAAATAAGCTGAACTCAGACTATTTCACTAATAGCGTTTTCCAGGGATTGTTCTGTTTGGAATATCGATGGAAAGAAGGAACTAAGCATACACTGTATAAAAGAAGTGGATTAAGCCAGTGTGACGTCATCCGTGGCGTTCAGCTCCACTCAAATTAAGCTCCCGAATCCGACCATGAGTATCATAGTGAGAGCCAATCATGACTGAGGTCTTTAAATGTTCCTTGCCCTTCTCACCAGAGAGCGACAAATACTCTGCTCTGCACTGTTCTGCATGGACTTCTGTAGGTTGGTTGCAGAATGAGGTGGTCTTTGTTTTTTTCATCTGAACACAGATGTGATTATTTAACTAATAGATCAATAACCAGTTACCGGAAGAACTTGACATCCAGGGTCTTCGAAGGCCTATTTATTTTATTTTATTTAACTTTTATTTTACCAGGCAAAACATTAAGATCAAATTCTTATTTACAGTGTTGGCCTGGGTATGCCAGAGCAGCCAAGGGAAGGGGAAGTTAAAACAACTAGACACTCAACATCATTCATTAAAACATAAAACAAACATTTACATCAGTCTCTAAAAATCTCCTTTTGTTTCATTAGTAAAACATTTACACATGTCTTTAAAAATTACCCTCAGTTTACATTTAAAAGCAGAAAGAGAAATGAAGGAGTCCAGTTTAAGTGAGCTTTGAGCCAAATTCCAATCATTAGCAGCGGCGCATCAAAATGACATGAGGCCAAGAGACGACCTGGACTTAGAAACTTTCAGTTTGATGGACCGAGTGTTGTATCTGGAGGGAGACTCTTGTTCGAGCAGCTGACTTAGATAGGGAGGTGTGAGCTCTAGCATGGTTTTATAGACAAACATAAGCCAATGCATATTTGGGCGAGACTGCAGTGAGGGCCAGTTCACCTGAGTGTACAGCAGACAGTGATGTGTCCTAACGGGTGCATTTGTAACAAAACGGATCGCAGAACGATAAATGGTATCTAATTTTGCAAGGTAACTTTTGGAAGCATGTCGATAAATGTTGTCACCATAGTCAAACTGTGGAAGAATGGACATCTCAACAATGGCACGTTTAGCTGGGATTGTGAAACAGGAGCGGTTTCTGTACAAAAAAAACAATTTAGCCTTTACCTTTGCCTGTAAGACAGCGATGTGATGATGGAAAGCTAACGTACTATCTAGCCAGATTCCCAGATATTTATATTCTGTTACCACTGTAACTATTAGCACAAATAAATGCCAAACAAGCCATGACGAAAGGTAAATGAACCTATATCGCTATATTTTAAGACTAATGGAACAAGTTAAAAAGTACAACAACCTGAAAAAAGTGGTCTAACAAGTAAAAGTTGTTAGATGCACTCCTTGACGAACAAACAGCCAACACAGTTAAATCCACAAGCAAAATAGCAGGGGTCCATTGAACATTTTATGAAATGCCTTGATCCATTTGTTAAAAGCCCGGAAAAGTCATGCTGTCATTGGATAAATGTATATGTCATTCAAACCTGTCAAAATGGGGTTTGAATGACCTCCCCTTCCACCATTGAAGGGGCAGGAAAGTGGACAGGGAGCTTACTTAGCAACAAAACGCACTAGCTGTCAATCATACCTATTGCTAACGCTAACAGGAGCGACCTCGGGGAATGAAGGCATCTGATTGGTCCGTTATTTATGTTCATATCTTGATTTAAGGGCAAAACAGTGAAATTAAAAATTCAGGATCATGTACAGCAGATTAACAAGAACATTTAAGAGCAAAATGATGAGGCTCACTGCAGCAGGTACAGAGAGAGTGGCAACAAGATCCCAACTTACTATAAGTTAACTGGAGCCAGGATCAGTAGGAGCTAGCCTGATTCATTAGCCGGTTTCACTTCGTGGAAACCGTCTGACCTCGCAGCATTAAGATTCGTTCACTTGACAATAGGTGGGTACTTTTTTTTATTTAACCAGTTACTGCTGTTTGGTTGTGACATATGTAATGCACCAAATCCCGTAGGAAGAAGGGCAATAACATCTTTCCCCTTGATAAAATTCACCAAACATTCTCTTTATTCTGGCCTTAAATCCTCAATCTCAGGGATCGTTGCCAACACAGAATGTATGGCTTTATCTAGATCCATCTCGACCTCTTTGTTTACTGTTGTGCTGTATCACAAAAGGGACCCTGCAGGTGCTTGAGTTTGACGTCATGGCTTCACAGCTCTTCACTGATTGGCTGCTGTGTGGTCTACAACTTCCGAGGTTCTTGCAAACCATCTAGTGTATTCTGATTCCTGACCTAGTCGATGGAGAGATGTGAAATTGAGTGGAGGCACTATGTGGCACCAGCCTGGCTGAGTAAGAGCCAGAAGAGCCTCCTGATGCACTTCCTATTTGGAACAGTTAGTGCATTAGCTATGTCCACTTATATAAATGGTCTATGGAACTAAGGCATAAAGTGGTTTAAATATTCTATATTTATGCAAAATTGACTCATGAGCTTCAAGTCATGTTATAATGTTGTTACCTCTTCAAAAACATACCTGGAGTTGTGTTTTGTTTCATTCACACATGTTACCAGGATTATTAGTCTGTCTGTTACTGTCTGTCTGTTACTCCAAAACTTATCACATCAAATCTATGAAGTAAGATATATGCAGTGAAAAAAGTTAAATAACTCTATACTAATATATAGACTAGGGGTGTGCAAAAATATTGAAATATCGATATATCGTATTGCTTAATCTGATGATACAGTATCGATATCGTGGGCTGCTGTATCGATATATCACCAAGAGTATTTTTTGGTTTATTTTACTAAATCATTTTGTTACAGTGCTACAGTTTTGTTGTTTGTTTAGAGGAAGGAAACTTTTTTCTGCGACACATTGGACATTTTCACTGTTTTGATGATTAAAATGTTTGTGTTTCATATGAACTTTGCACAAGAAGTGATTTAACAAAGACTTTTAGTGTCACAGACATGATTTAGCCTTTATTTTTATTGAACTGTATTGAATTGATTTGAAATATATCGTATTGAATCAAAAGCTCACTGTATCGAGGTTTGTATCGTATCGTGGCCTGAGTATCGAGGTGTGTATCATATCGGCAACTTCTTAATGATACCCAGCCCTAATATAGCCCCGGTTTAGACTTAGTTTAGATCTGGTTTAGACCTGGTAGTTTAGCCCTGGTTCAGTCCCAGTCTAGTCCTGATTTAGTCGTTATTTAGTCCTGATCTAGTTTTAGGTTAGCCCTGACCTAATCCTGGTTTAATCCTTGTATTCTTTATCTCTTGCATTGCCCAGGTCAAGGTCTGGTTTAGTCCTGGTCTAGTCCTAGTCTAATCCTCTTTTGTCCTGGTTTAGCCCTGGTCTAGTTGTATTTAATTTGATATAATTTCACACATAATTGCAGAATTATTTGTACCATTAATCATCTTGTAAACACTTGACGCTACGCCTTTCTCCCAAGTGCCAATTATCCATGATCCTCTCCACATTGTCCATTGATTGTCGATGTAATTGAGAACCATTCCATCAGCGCGACTTCTTCCTCTCTTCTTATTATGCAGTTTTGTCTCATATTAATGCGCGTCTGTCTGGGTTCGGGCCTATTTGCCTATAAGTGGACGTCCGTCTATCAGTCATTACAGTGTTTACACTTGTGCTGCTCTCAGCCTTCTCTTACTCTCTTACCTGGTTTAGACCTGGATCAGTCCTGGTCTACTCCCGGTCTACGGATGGTCTACTACTGGTCTAGTCCTGGTGTTATCCTGGTCTACTCCTGGTTTAGTCCTGGTGTAGTCCTATTATTTTTTGTATCTTATATTGTTTTTGGTTTAGTCCCTGGTTTAGTTCTGGTTTAGTCCTGGTTTAGTCCTTGTATTCTTTATATCTTGTATTTTGTATTCGTCACAGTAGTAGTAATGTGATGGATACCCTTGGTTTAGTCCTGGTTTAGATCTGGTTTTATCCTAATATATTCCTGGTCTGCTCCTGGTTTAGTCCAGGTTTAATCCTGGTTTAGCCCCGGTTTAGTCCTTATATTCTTTGCATCTTGTATTGTTTTCTATTGGTCAAACTAATATAGAAAGTAATTTGATGGAGAATCTTGGTTTAGTCCCTGGTTAGTCCTGGTCTACTCCTGGTTTAGTCAGGGTTTAATCCTGGTTTAGTCTTTGTATTCTTTGCATCTCGTATTGTTTTGTATTGGTCACACGAGTATAGAAGGTAATATGATGGATACCCTTGGTTTAGTCCCTGGTCTACTCCTGGTTTAGTCTTGGTTTAATACTGTTTTAGTTTCAGTTTAATCCTGTTTTAGTCCTGCTTTAGTCCCGCTTTAGTCCTTGTATACTTTGCATCATACATTGTTTTCAATTCGTCACACTAGTAAAGAAAGTCATTTGATGGAGAGTCTTGGTTCATCCCCTGGTTAGTCCGGGTCTGCTCCTGGTTTAGTTCAGGTTTAATCCTTGTTTTAGTCTTGATGTAGTCCTGGTTTACTCCTGGTTTAGTCCAGGTTTAGTCCTTGTATTCTTTGCATCTTGTATTGTTTTCTATTGGTCACACTAGTATAGAAAGTGATTTTATGGAGAGTCTTGGTTTAGTCCCTGGTTTAGTCTTGGTCTACTCCTGGTTTAGTCCAGGTTTAATCCTGGTTTAGTCCGGGTTTAATCCTGGTTTAATCCTGGTTTAGTCTGGGTTTAATCCTGGATTAGTCCAGGTTTAATCCTAGTTTATTCCTTGTATTCTTTGCATCTTGTATTTTTTTCTATTGGTCAGAGTTGTATAGAAAGAAATATGATGGAGAGTCTTGAGCACTTTCTCTTCTTCTTCTTCTCTTCTTATTATTCAGTTTTGTCTCATATTAATGTGTGTCTGTCTGGGTTCGGGCCTATTTACCTATAAGTGGACGGCCCATCTATCACTCATCACAGTGTTTATGCTCCCGCAGCTTTCAGCCTTCTCTTAATCATATGCGTAACTAGCGCGCAGTAAAAGTGCCTACAGCCCATCCATCATCAGCTCATGAGATATTCAAGGTTTCGGTTGATCTGAAAAAGCTCACGTTGCTCTCTGCTCTTTATACATAGTCTGGTATTCGGGGTCAAATGCTCGATCATTTGTTTTTTTATCGTTCCGAATGTAGATTGGAATATTTACCACAATACTGAAGCTGCATTGTGTAACTTTCCTAGCGGAGGGTCAGTCAAATGCTTTTCTCCGTGGAGATTTTATTGATTTGTCTGGAATGTTTTGCAATGTGGTATTAAACCTTTCTATCTTCATGGAGAGCAAACCAGACCAAGGTACAGGTCAGATCTGTGGAGAAGTAACCCCATCAGAATGTCTGTTTTTCTAGATATTTTTGAGCTATAAAACTACCTGTAATTTAATAAATGTAAAGTAGAGCTCTTTAATGTCATACTGTGGAACATTCCAGGCACAGTGATTACATATCCATAGAAACAAGCAGGTGATGGATAGCCAGGCTGGCGTACCTAGTGCCTCCTCTCAATTTCATTTCTCTCCAGAGACTAGGTCAGGAATCAGAATAAACTTGACGGTGTGCAAGAACGCCAGAAGTGCGAGTTCAGGCACCAGCCAATCAGCGAAGAGCCATATGTTCTGTGTTGGTGACGATTACTGAGATCAAGGATTTAAAGCCAGAACAAAGAGAATGTTTGGTGAATTTTATCAAGGAGAAAGATGTTTTTGCCCTTCTTCCTATGGGATTTGGGAAAAGCTTAATATACCAGTTAGCCCCGTTAGTGGCACATTACATAAGTCACAACCAAATAGCAGCGATTGGTTAAATGAAAAAAAGTACCCGCTTACCGTTGAGCGAACAAATTCTAATGCTGCGAGGTCAGATGGTTCCCACAGAGTAAAACCGACTGATGAATCACGCTAAGTGATGGACCCCCAACCAACAAGTTACATCGTGCACCTCAGAGTCCTGCACCAGGTTGGGTACCCGCGGAGCAGTTTGCCCACAAAGCGTGATTGGACGATGGCTGCACTTACCTCCCTGGGGCGCAGAGCTCTGAGACGGTTCTTTTGGACGCAGAAGTCTGGCATCTTGATCAAGTTTCTTCTGCTCAGTAAATATTGCCTATGAAGTGATGGCATCTGTGAATTCGTATTTGTAATGAAGAAAACATAACCGTTTCATTTAATTTTGTGATTGTAATTCTTGAAGTTTTGAATGAAAACCTTTCACTCATATTCTCAGCTAAACACAATTGTTTTGAGTCTGGATTTAAACAGAGTCAGCAGATGGCCTGTTTCACATGACTATTCCAAATTTTAGCTGCATGAATCTGAAATGCTGACTCCTCGTGTTTTGTCCTGACTCTGGGCACCAGCAGGAGGTCGGTCCCTGAGCTCCTTACAGTGTGAGATGGTTCATGTGGCACTTACATGTCACAGATGTGCTTTGGTGTTATGCCATGAAAAGACTTGTACACAAGCACATTTTACAGTGGATACTTTTTACTTCACTACATTTGAGAGCATGTATCTGTACCTTCTACTTCACTACATTTTATACTGAAAAGTAAAAAGTATGGTTTTGTTTATGGTTTGAGACCTGCTGAGACTTATTTTTACATCACATTTAATTTGAATTAACATCCTAACTTCATGCAAACCAAAAACAGAACAACACAAAACATCCAGAAAATTAACAACTCCATTAAATCACTTAAAATCTGATTAACTCATTATCAAAATCACCACATTTCACCCTTTAATAGTTCTAAAACTCTCAGTTCTCAATTCTTTAAGTACATTTTCAAACATGTACTTTAATGCTTTTACTTAAGTGGATTCTTTCACTGGATACTTGTACTTGAGTAATCTTTTGCCCCAGTATTTGTACTTTTGCTTAAGCAACAAAATTGAGTACTTCATCCAACACTGACAATTCTGCTTAGAACAAGAATGCATGTTTGTCAAGGTATTTTTGAGCAATAAAAACATGTATAATGAAATAAATTTTAAAAATAAAAACATTTCTTACATACACACTGTGGAACATTTCAAAGCAATAACATTTCCATGGAAACAGGCCACTAGCATATCCTCCATCAGTAAAGTTCCACAGTGCACCTTTAAGCCGTTTTAGATAAGTATTGCAATTTCAACTTTAAACTGCTTATAAGTCCAGATTTTTACCTGTGACGTAACAATCTGGGCAAAATGCAAACAGAGCATTTTTCAGTGCTAAGAGGACAACAATATAACATGTTTTTAAAAAGTCTGTTTTGCATAACCTATCCTTAAAGCTGCACTGTGTAAATTTTTGGTTGGGGGTCCATCACCTGCTTGTTTCTATGGAGATGCCATTGCTCTGCCTGGAATGTTCCACAGTATGACATTAAACAGCTCTATGTTTATTAAATTGCAGGTGGTTTTATAGCTCAAAAACACCTAGAAAAACAGGTATTCTGACTAACTTACTCGTAACTTGGTCTGGTTTGGTCTATATGAAAATAGAAAGTTTTAATGTCATACTCTGAAACATTCCAGACAAAGCAAAAACATCTCCATGGAGAAAAGCATTTCACAGACCCTCCACAGGAAAAGTTACACAATGCAGCTTTAAACACCATTAATATCATGTCAAAGTTTATATATACTTATTTAGTTTTGAATGTGACGAGGATATTTGAGTCTTCTACTCCGGAGACACCTGCGCTCTTGCATTGGAACAGAAAATATGCCAACAGCTGGAAATTGCAACATAATGGAGGAATAATATGGCAATTCTGTCGACTCAGACGGACTAGTGCTCATTTTTTAGAATTACCCCACAAAACAAAAAGTACGAGTTCTATTTCATGACAACCATTACCTGAATCCTCACACCTGTAGTCAGCGATAAGAAGAATACTTTGATAATGTATTCTTTCACATTTCACGTCGAGATGCATTATATTAAAATGTAAAATGTGTTATATGATTAAATTAAAATAACTTCGTGTTTGTTTCACTGTTGATTATGCATTTATTTATCACTGATTAGAAAAGGAAAAGTTGCACCTGTAAACACCACAAGAGAAGTATGTTTTCTTCACTTAATACTGTGCAGTTCAAACTCGCATGAAGTACTGTCATGTGTTTATTTGATTTTAGGAAAACAACTGTATGTATGTATTTAATTAATTACCAGCACAGTATGTAGTTTCTTTGGTAATAAAACATGAACAAAGGCTAAATTCATAATGAAAATATGAAAAGTAGGAATGATTCAAGGTTAACGACTACCAACAACTTAAAGACGCACTATGCAAATTTTCTGGTGAAGTATTTGCTACCGACTTTTCTTTTGCCAGAATGTTCCACTGTATGGCATTAAACTTATGTGTCTCCATGGTGATGGATGAGACACGTCACCAGGCCAACTTACGAGTCAGACTTGTGGAGAGGAGAAGCCTGCTCACAGTAAAAATGCATGTTTTTTATGATTCTTGAGCCTGGGGTGAAATCAGTATAAAGAAAGATAAGGTTAACACCATAATGTGATAGCCTGATTCATCAGCCAGTTTCACTTCGTAGAAACCGTCTGACCATGCAGTGTTAGAATTCGTTCTCTCGAAGGTACTTTTTATCATTTACCCAATCGCTGCTATTGGGTATGTAATGCTCCTCTCACGGGGTTAACTGGTATATTAAGCTTTTTGTAAATCCCGTAGGAAGAAGGGCAATCACGTCTTTCCCCTTGATGAAACTCACCAAACATTCTCTTTGTTCCATCTTTAAATCCTTGATCTTGGGAATCGTTGACAACTCTGAATATATCACTCTTCGCTTTTCGGGGTTTTTGCGAACCGTCTAGTGTATTCTGATTCCTGACCTAGTTGCTGGAGAGAAATGAAATTGAGCGGAGGCACTAGGTGGCACCACTCTGGCTAATACTGCAGAACATTACTGACTAAACAGTAACATTTTCATAGAGACAAGCAGGTAGAGTACACCACAACACAAAAAGTGACACAGTGCACCTTTAATTAAGCGATTAGGGTAAGAGGATTGATTAAAGGCACTGTCCAAAATTAGTCCTCACCTCCCTTATGCACTGGTAGCATCCTAATTATTCACCTCAAAGAATTTGTAAGTGAGTTTCACACATTTGGGTGAGCAGGAGTGCCCATAATAGAGAGCAGTTTGTCCAGTGTCCACATGTCCCTCACTGTGACAAATGTCTCCAGAAAATCTCTAATAACTTGCTGCACATATTGAAAGACCTGAGCTTTTTCAGGAAGAACAGTCTACTCATGCCCTTCTTGTACACAGCATTACAACTGTCCCTCCAGTCCAGCCTGTTGTCCAAAATGGACTCCAAGCAGTCCACTTTTTCCACGTCATGGCCCTGGATGGTGATGGCGTCCACTGGCATCCTCTTCCTCCTGAAGTCAATCACTAGTTCCTTGGTCTTGTCAACATTCAGGAGCAGATGGTTTGCCTTGGACCCCTCCACAAAATTTGCAATCTCCGTACGGTTAACTGCAAGCCTATATCATCCAGTGCACTTTTAATTAAGCGATTAGGGTAAGAGTATTGATTAAAGGCACTGTCCAAAATTATTCCTCACTTCCCTCATGCACTGGTAGCATCCTAATTATTCACCTCAATGGGTTTGTAAGTGAGTTTCACACATTTCAGAGGCCAGAGTGGAGTTTTGCCATCACACTAACGCTAACAAATATCAGCATGCTAACAGTGCACTAGCATTACTTCCAGATTCTCAGAGGATGAACCACTTTAAAATTAGATGCAAACAGCAGACAGCTGTCTCCTGTCTGAGCTGCATATACAATATGGATCTCCACTGGGGAAAAACACATTTTTCTCACCTTCACAGAAAACAGCCACTTAGCTACTAAACTTGAATCATCATCGGCCTACTTAAAAACATCCTACGCAAAACTGACTCTTGAGAGCTTTAAGAGCTTTAAGTTATAATGTGCGTACCTCATGAATAACATATCTGGAGTTGTGTTTTGTTTCATTCACACATTTGAGTAATATTTTATTATTAGTCAGTCTACATCTGCAAATCTCAAAATGCTCTGTTCCACCTTGTGATGTCATCAAGCATAGTTGGTTTAGTAGAGATTGGCAATTCCAGGGCTGAAATTATGTGAAAGATTCTGGTGAAGGTGTGTGGATTTTTAAAGAACGGTGAAGCACATGACATCACAAGGTGGAACAGAGTGTTTCTGGTATGAGAGAGTGTGTAAATGAAACAAAACACAACTCCAGGTATGTTTTTGATGAAGAACCAACATAAAATAGCTTCATATGGGCCCTTTAAACAATTTGCAGTGGTCACAAATGATTCCTCATTTACCTTGTATGCATTCGAAACATCCTAATTACTCAGTGTGATGAGATTATAAGCAGTGTTGGGAAGGTTACTTTAAAATGTATTTGCCTACAGATTACAGATTACATACCCCAAAATGTAGTTTGTAACAGAATCCATTAAATGACTTAAAGTGAGTAAGGTAATCTGAATACTTTGGATTACTTGATTTGCTATAGAGAAGCAAAGACGAGGAAATCTTCACATAAGAAGTTTTGTCTGCTAAAAGACAATGAAAATCCCGGTCTTTACTTAAACCAAATTAAAAATATTATTGATAGAAGAGGAGGAGACACGGTCCACGCAGCATGGTTTAGTCCTGTTATACCCCCCCCCTGGGGGGGGGGGTATAGCCCAAAATGTAAAAACAGGAAAACAGGAAAATACTGCCGTGTAATCCATTTATTTCAACAAAGTAACTGTAATCTAATTACCACTCACTGAAACAGTAACTGTAACTGAATACAGTTACTCATAATTTGTACTCTGATTACGTTATTCTGGTACATGTAATCCATTACTCCCCAACACTGATTATAAGTTATACATTTATAAGTGTGACTGTGAAGTTTTCTCATAATAGTAAAGCTAAAAGCAACTAGCATGCTAACACACATATCCTGATTCTTTGACAAAATAAATAAATAAATAAATAAACTATGCTTTTATTAGATCCAGACAGCACGCAGCAGACTTATTTTGACCTCAGAAGCTGCTTAAGTAATATATCTGTAGATAATTTGCTCATATTCATGGGAAAAAACGAACAGGATATTTAAAGCTTCATTAATGCTTTAGATTAATTACGATGTTGTTGTGCTACCGTCTCTTCTGTACTCCTCTTCCGCAGCAGACTCTCTCCCGCTCCCCTGTATCCTCCGACTTGTTACTCTGAGCTTTACACTGGATCTGTCAGCTGTGTCCCTGATCTGCCCTCACTGTGCTGTCAGCCTCTCCAAAGCCTCTCCAGGTAATGTGTACCATCTGGAGTCCTCTCTCACACCTGGGACCCATCCACCAGGCAGGCCTCGTCCATCCAGGGCACGAGCCTGGCACAGAGCATCCCGCTTGGGCGACGCTGGCTCAGTGTGCAGGGGAGAGTGGAGCCCGTCTGTTGCCAAATGAAAGGAGGGTGATTTGGACTCACCTGCGCATGAAGGATGGTGTAGAGCGGTGTAGTGGTAAAAATGGTTTCTAGTAGCAAATGTAAATGTTAAATAGATTTATTATGCAAAAGATTTTTTTTTTTTTTTGAGCTTTCTATCATGTTAGAACGTTGGCTTAAAACATGGCTGACGGTGTTTTAAATGTCATCTATGCATGTTTCAGTAATTTAGGGATCTTTCTCGGGCCATATTCGAACCCTCCTTAGACTTAGAATTAGGCAAACTATATTGATCCACAAGGAAAATAATTTAGACATAGTGGCTCACACATCTCAATATAATATAACAACAAAGAGTAAAATATATAATTGGTAATAATAAATTCTAAATAAGTAGCAAACAGATAACAAGAGACAGGTTTCAAATAAATGTATATGCACAAGTAAAATTGAAAAATAAGTAATAAATAAAATATTAAATCTGTTATATACAAGAGGTCATAGGAAGAGTTGTTGTACAGTTGTAGGGAGTATTATCTGTTACATAAAGGTGAATTGTTGTACGGTTGTATGGACTATGCTGCACTACAAAGGCATAGCTCTGGAGAGAGTGAAACTGAGAAAAATGACTTCAAAGTTTCTTTTTTTCTCCAGACGAAAGTATAATAAGTAGGGCTCCCAAAATTTGACAACTCATTGCTATAGTGAAGAAATATTTGTATGTGAAAAATATTGTGCTCAAAATTGACCACTGACCCTTATTTGGCAGTTCCTGTACTCTGCCTTTGTATCATGAGCCAACAATGGAGTTGTGCAAAGACAAAATGCAGAAACTGACATGATCATTATTTGCCTGATATTCACCAGATTTCCATCTGTTATAAGAACACCTCACCAAGGTCGAGTCATCATGGTGTTTGTCTGAAATTCTATAGAAGAGCTTTGGATTTCCTGTTTAGTGCTGATCAGGATCGTGCGGCGACACTTACACAGTTTAACAGTTTGATACACAAGTTACTTTGCAGTATAGTATGTACAATATGAATAAATACACTAAATATGTTCACATTAAAGATCATTTAAGTATAACTGAATACAAAAGTATATTTATTTAATGTTAAGACCCTGTGCCAAGGCAAGAGGTTGGATTTAAAATTTAATATATTTTATTCAATAAATCACAAACAAAACATACAATGTTTCTGCCTTTTGTCTTTGCACAACTCTTTATTTTTTGCACACAATACAAAGACAGAGTACAGAATAAGGGTCAACGGTCAATTTGAACTCAATATTTTTCAAGATATTTATTCACATGATAAAGAAGGTCTCAAATACAAACAAAATGACATTAACTAATCTATAGTCTGGTGCAGTGAGTGAGTTGTTGTACAGTTGTAGGGAGTATTATCTCCTCTGTCCCTCTATAGTCTGGTGCAGTGAGTGAGTTGTTGTACAGTTGTAGGGAGTATTATCTCCTCTGTCTGTCTATAGTCTGGTGCAGTGAGTGAGTTGTTGTACAGTTGTAGGGAGTATTATCTCCTCTGTTCTTCTATAGTCTAGTGCAGTGAGTGAGTTGTTGTACAGTTGTAGGGAGTATTATCTCCTCTGTCCCTCTGTAATCTGGTGCAGTGAGTGAGTTGTTGTACAGTTGTAGGGAGTATTATCTCCTCTGTTCTTCTATAGTCTAGTGCAGTGGGTGAGTGTCCATGATAGAGAGCAGTTTGTCCAGTGTCCTCATGTCCCTCACTGTGACAAATGTCTCCAAAATGTCTCTTTGAATTTTTTGACTCTGGATTAAAAAAAAAAAATCTACACAAATAATTTCAAGTCCTGAAACTGAACAGACAAAACTTGGTGTAAATATTCGGGTCTAAATGATATCAGATGAAAATGTTATAAATACTTTAATATACTGACTTTTTTTCTATTCCCCTTTACTGAAGTCATTACATTATATCAGAAGCATAGACATGTTTTTATTAATTTTATATAAATGCTCTAGTGCTGATGAACTGATTGTGCTATACATAATTGCATATTGTCAGTTACCTTGGTAATGACATAATGTATATAATTTGCCTCTCACCTGTGGCCATATAGTGCTGCTGAGTGTGAGTCTTGAGTTATAGTACATGGGCTATAATGAGCCATATCATTTTCAGTACATGTAGGTCCCTGCTGTGTTACCAGCCAGGATGCAGACCAATCACATGCAACTGAATAAAAAAACCTACACATAATCACAAGAAAGTCAAGTTAAAGGCTTATCTTAAAGCTCTTATGTACTGTACTTACCCTTCAACATTTATGAATA
This sequence comes from Boleophthalmus pectinirostris, assembly GCF_026225935.1. Lineage (NCBI taxonomy): Eukaryota > Metazoa > Chordata > Actinopteri > Gobiiformes > Gobiidae > Boleophthalmus > Boleophthalmus pectinirostris. Next base: position 36,748,041 of record NW_026571133.1, read on the forward strand.
AAACCTGAGAGACTTATTTCAACTGTTGTATTCCATAAGGAGGACTAAATCTTTGACTAACCCAATGTTCAAAGTGAAGTTATATGTTTCTTTTCATCTGTATGTTTATTTGATTGAACAGTAGATTGTGGATGTGAAATCTGTTGCCTCCCAATTCTCTTTCCTTGCTTCCTTCTCCTTGATTCCTCTCATAGACTCTGTAAGTGTTGAAGTTGATCAATAATTGTATATCTTAACTTCGAACATGTTCTTTAATATGGACTGGGGCAGGGATATTCATTTAAAATTTGAGGAGGTCAGGTCAGAGAAAATCTCCTCAAGCAGAGGTCCGGGTCATCATAATGTCTAACTTGTGTTATGATTGTGATACAGAAGTAGCCTAGTTTTCGCTGAACGTATGAACAATAGACTGTCAAATCAATGAACCTACAACTTAAAAACATTTCAACAAAATGTATTGTTAATACACAATAGGCCTACATTAAATATAGGGCTGCAGTTTAAAATTAATTAAAGAAAATGGTTAAATTTCATTTAGCATCTTGCATCTTTAAGAAGAAGATAAAAATTTCTAATTACGTGTCATTCTTCTACATACATTTCCTGTACTCCTCTTTCTTTTCTTACTGTATACATTGAGTAATAATGTGTTTAATGCAGCTTTGCGCACATTTGTTTGTGTTTTTCTAAAACAAAACTTAAAACCACATGGCTCATTTGCATTTGCAATTATTACATAGTTACAGTGGCACCGTTGCCTCCATCAACGTTACTGTAAAACAACAAATAGGCGGGTGCCATTGATTTTTTTATTAGGCTATTTTCCCAGTTTCTTGTCATAACCTTTCCCAGGAATCAAGAAATAGTTTTGATAAGCTTCCCCAGGTTTAAAACCTAATATGGACTTTTTAGACTTTTTAGACCAAAATGATGTGGCTCACTGCAGCAGTTAGAGAGAGAGATGACAATGTCAAGTCAATTGGAAAAAGAGTTGATGGAGCCGGAAGCGCCCCCATGTTCACTTCCCATACAGATCGGCTAGGTATGTCCATTTACATTTGCAGTCTATGCTTTTACCTTTGGCATATTGCTCATATTAATCATTCATTTAGTGGGTTTAAGTTGGTTTAGCTTTACCTTTTTTAAATGATTTGGGAATAGGTACTTTTCTAATTATATACTGCATGTCATAAAACCGAGCTCCCACTAAGTAAAGATAGAAAACACAATCGTCATTAAAGCTTCATTAGTGTATCTGTTACGGAGAACTATGACATTCGAATCACAGAATAATCACACTATAATGAGATGTTTTCTCATTTCAGAGACGATTACAGTTTGCCCTTGCAGGGGAAAGGTGCGTTGCTCATTGGTCCACCTGGCACTTTGGAGAATCCACTCAAAACTCCACCAAAACAACATCTGGCAGAGTCGTTAAAACACCATAACACCAGGGGTTAGGGAGATGAACCATATCAATGTGCAGACAGCAGGACAGGTTCATACAGGATGCTCCACACTCACATCTGTGGAGTCATAAAGGCTTTTAGGAGGGAATGTTAACTTTAAAACAGGTCAAATTAAAGGGCACATATTACGCTTTTTTCTAATCTGTTATAATGTTGTTTCTTCATCACTAACATACCCAACCACGTGTCTTGTTTCATTCACAAACTCTGCATATTTAGACTCAGTTCTTCTCTCCAACATAAAAGACTCTATTCCACCTTGTGATGTCATGCGGAATTGCCAATCTCCACTGAAATAAAGGAAAAAGTAGCTGTTAACATGAAAACTACCACTACATGACATCAGAACATGGAGCAGAGCATTTAGAGCTTTGCAGATGTAATCAGACTAATAATAAAGGATAACTCAAACGTGTGCAAATGAAACAAAACACGACGTCTTGTGTGGTTTTTGATGAGGTAACAACATTATAACATGGCTAAAAGCTCACATGAGTAAATTTTGTCTAATATATTAAGTAAGTTTTTCATTGAATCCAGAATACACCAGTGCTTTAGGAAGTCTAGTTACCGTTGAACCTCTTCCGAGTTTAGATTTTTTCTGATTGACAGGTGGATTATCCAATTAGGGCCATGCATATCAAAACAAATATTTGTTTTTTAAGATGAGCTAAAAACAAATGCTGAGGATTTTAAGGTTCAGTAATTGTTTTTAGCTCATCTTAGAAAACAAACCATGTTCATCCTTAAGTTATATTGAATCTTGATTTGAACATTGTTTTACAGATATGTATTTTGTTTAAAGTGGGATAAACTATTTGGGAAATGTTAAAAACAGGCATTCTTGTTTTGGTGCTACTTTCTCAAAAGTACCTCTTTGGCTTTCCCACCCTTCCTTTTCCTCCCTCTTAATATTTTATTTTTTTTAAGCTTTTCAGTCTTGTTTTATTGCTTAGAGAAAAAAATGATGTCTGCAGAATCAATGAACAAACTCTGTTAAGCCGAGGTTAAAAAAAAAAAATTGTTGAAAAAGTGTGAGTTTCTTTGTTTCACATGCATCACAGTATAAAAAATACAAAGTAGTAATTGTGGATTTGACCACACTTTGGATTTTTGAAAAATAAAAGGTTAACTGAATAAATATCACCTAGATATGTTTAATGCAATACTGTGCAACATTCCAGACAAAGCAATAACATTTCCATGGAGACAACTAGGTGCTGGAACTTCCACAGGAAAACTTTCACCTTTAAGTTTACTCAAAAATAATATATGTACCCAATTTTGAATCTGATCTAAATAGACTCTTTACTGTTGCAGGTTTTATTACCCAGTAGCAGAGGTGGGACTCTGTTTTGCAAGTCTCAAATAAGTCTCAAGTCTTTGGCCTCAAGTCCGAGTCAAGTCCCAAGTCAAATACAGGCAAGTCCAAGTCGAGTCTCGAGTCACTGGCCCATAAGTCCAAGTCAAGTCCAAGTCGTCTGTTTTGAGCTTCAAGTCATTTCAAGTTTTTAAACCAAAGTACCAAATATATCTTAGATTTTTGCAATTTATATGATTTTTAAGCTAAATTGTACTTAAAAAGTCATTATATATTTATATGAGTATTTAAATCTGAGATGTAGAAATGCAAATTTTTCTTTTTTAAATGTCTTGACAAAATGTTAGTGTGAATCATTACATTCAAAATAGAAAGAATTCAGATTTAAAAGTGCTAAATAACAGATATTTTGTCGTGTTGTCTGCACTGAAATGGAAGGATCATGTTCTGTGTAGTTCCTTCTGTTTTAGTGTGTTGTACTGTGTATTACTGAAGTACATTTGAATATTACTGTACTTCAGTCACATCCAAAGTACTAAACAAAAGTGTGAGGGACATGTTTGTTCCTCAACTGTAAAGAGAAAAGTATTTTCTAAAAACATATACATATTTTTTAGCAGAAGCATCAAGTCTTCTCAAGTCACAGGCCTCAAGTCTGAGCCAAGTCCCGGATCACTGACCTTCAAGTCCAAGTCAAGTCCCAAGTCTTAGTGTATTTTAAGTCAAGCCTCAAGTCCTAAAAATAGTGACTCAAGTCTGACTCGAGTCCAAGTCACGACTTGCAAGTCCCCACCTCTGCCCAGCATGCTTCACAACTGACAGTTTTAATGAATTGGGAGAAAGGTAATACTGGTCACTATGTGCAGTCACTCCCAACGGATACTTTGCTTCATGCTGGGTGGGTAATCTGTGTTTGTCTATGGAGGATTACCCTAAAAGGTTTATACAATGTCTGAAAACTCATGCAGCTCATTTAAACAACACTATTTCAGGCTGATTTTCAACAAAAAAAGGAGTCAGTGAAAAGTGACTAAACAAAAGTGAGATTAAAGTTTAATTTGAGGAGCATTGCTTCAAATAGAACAGTGCCTCTAATTAGCTTCACCATCCCAGGCAATATTGACATGAGCTGCAAAGTATCAATATTGCTGTATCTAGTTCAAATGTACAGTCAACAATAATTAGTTGTGAGTCTATTGCTAAAAAGCACATTACTTCTCATGTCTGTGTCTTTCTTAATAAAACCTGCCTTAATTAAACTCGTTCATGAGTCAGTCCACCCTGGGGGCCGCTCTGGGTTTCAAATGTACTGGTACAAATACTTCCAAAACAGTGCGTACCTGATCCAGTGAGGAGAGCCTTAATTAAAAGATCTGATACAAACACAGCATTCAAACAGTTTACAAAGTGGCCCTGAGGAAAAGTACATAGGCCCATCAGGACTGCTCCCTGGGATTCTTCTAATGAGCTGTCCTGAGACTATGTGTACGCCATGTTACTGCAGTCAAATGAACAGCATATGGTGGGCCCTGTTGTGTTATTCTGGTGATTGTACTTCTAATTGGGTGTTGTGTCATGTTCTGTAAATGATTTCTCTACATTTAGCAAAACAACAGCATGCATGACACTTTATTCTGTGGATGTATGTCATGTGGTTTTCTTTTGTATAAAGGGTTTTCCACAGGCAGCCAGCTCATTCACTCTTATATAAAAAAAGACTGATATAAACAAAGGTTACTAGAATTGATTGTATGCTGTTTCTACAATCCCTTTAGGCATGACTGACAAGCAAAAGAACCAAGCTGAGATACTAGAGAGCAGAGGTGGGACCAAGTCGTTGTTTTGCAAGTCTCAAGTAAGTCGCAAGTCTTTGGCCTCAAGTCCAAGTCAAATACAGGCAAGTCCAAGTAGAGTCTCAAGTCACTGGCCCATAAGTCCAAGTCAGGTCCAAGTCATCTGCTTTGAGCTTCAAGTAATTTTGAGTCTTTAAACCAAAGAGCACCAAATATAGCTTAGATTTTTGTAATTTATATGACTTTTAAGATAAATTGTACAAAAAAAATCTTATATTTATATCTGAGTATTTATAGAGTATGTGAGAGTTGTAGAAATGTTAACTTTTCCTTTTTAAATGTCTTGACAAAATCTTAGTGTGGATCATTATGGTCAGAATAGAAAGAATTCAGATTCAAAAGTGCTTCTCAAGTCTTCTCAAGTCACAGGCCTCAAGTCCGGGTCAAGTCCCAAGTCAATGACCTTCAAGTCCAAGTCGAGTCCCAAGTCTGAGTCCATTTTATCAAGCCAATTTTCAAGTCCAAAAAATAGTGACTCAAGTCTGACTCGAGTCCAAGTCACGACTTGCAAGTCCCCACCTCTGCTACTGAGAGCTGAGAAAAAGCTTAGATTTCTGCTGGATCAATGAGCAAAGCCCGAAACTCTAATACATATTTGCCACAATTTATTTGACTGTAATATTGTACTGTGTTAAGGTCGGGGTTAAGGTTGTTATTTCATTTTTCAGCATTGTGCAATGGGCTGACTGAATAAGTGTGGTGCAATAATTGATAAACCTTGGAAGATTTTTTTTTTGTAGTGTGTGTTCTGCTTGTACTGGTTTGGTCTGTTTTTGACCCCAGTTGAGTCATAATGACTTGGTTTGATCCTGTTCTGGGCCTGTTTAATCAAGGTCTTGTCCAGGTTTAGCTCCAGTTTTGATGTGATGTGTGTGACGTGAGAACTCAGCATTTCACTTAACATAAATAATGAATCTGTGATGGAGTTTGAGAAAAGGAGGAGATGGGGATGGCTGAGAAGCAGAGGTGGCAAGTCCAGTCTCAAGTCACTGGCCCACAAGTCCAAATCGAGTCCAAGTCAAGTCCAAGTCGTCTGCTTTGAGTTGCAAGTCATTTCAAGTCTTTAAACCAAAGTACCAAATACAGCTTACATTTTTGCAATTTATATGAATTAAACTAAACTGTTCTTAAAAAATCATGGTATAATTATATATGAATGTTTATATAAGAGTTGTAGAAATGCTCATTTTTCCTTTTTAAATGTCTGAACAAGATCTGAGTGTGAATCATGATGTCAGAACAGAAAGAATTCACATTTAAAAGTGCTAAATACCAGATATTTTGTCTTGAAGGATCATTTTCTGTGCAGTTCCCTCTGGTTTACTCTATTGCACTGTATATTACTGTAGTACTTTTGAGTATTACAGTACTTCAGTTCCGTCCAAAGTACCAAACAGAAGTGGGATGGGCATGTTCCAGTTTGTTCCTGTAAAATTCAGCTCTGCATTTATCAACTGAAGAGATAAGTATCATATTACATATTACAGTATTACAGTAACATATTTTTAGGAGAAGCATCAAGTCTTCTCAAGTCACAGGTCTCAAGTCCAAGTCAAGTCCTAAGTCTTAGTCTCAAATCTTTCCTAAAAATCTCAGATCTCTCCTAAGAATAGTGACTCAAGTCTGATTCGATCCAAGTTTCAACTCACAAGTCCCACCTCTGCTGAGAAGGCTGATGATTACGCTGCTTCATTTGGGAGGTTGAGTGGGATTGCTCAGGATTGAGGCTGGATGATCAGGGTAGAGAAGTATCGTGAAGCAATGCAGTATTCCTGGTTAAATCTCTGCTAACGCTAATGCAAAACAGAATTCATATATTCTCTTTAGGTTTTTTGGCGATTCTGCTCTTACCGAGTGCCTTGGGGCTACGCTGGAGGCCCTATAACTCCTGACTGCGCAAAAGGCCACGAGAGAACACAGCACGGACAGCTTTTACATTTCCCAGGAGCCACGAATGCACCGCGCGCACACTGACCAAAGCCGACCAACGAGAGAACGCGTAGCTCTCGTAACATCACACAACCGAGGAACCCAAAAGTTGACCTCAAGGTAAGATTCTGTTTTATTCATACTAAAAAACGAAATTCCATCTATATTGAGGGCTTGCTAAAAGTTTAATACCGGCTTCACATGCTCCCGGCATAGATAATGTAATATTTCTAGTGTCTCTAGTCAAAAGTCCAAGGCTGATCTGGAACATGCCCAAGATCCTGAGTAAAACTGAAAGATTTCAAGACATTGCATCAAGTTTCCCCTTCTCTACCCACTAAAGGAGATTTAGTGGTGTTTAACGTGATCTATACCTGAAAGAGACATATGAATTAGCAGCGGTGAATGAAGACAGTGTGCTGATGTCAATACAACAAAAACTACTTGATAAAGGGATTAGGAGTTAGGGTAATTAAGGCTTACTAATCCGGAAGGGGAAATCAGGGCATGTTGTCGCACTTTTTTCATTCCTGTCTCTGTCTCTGGAACAGAACAGAAATGTAAATCGTATACCGAGCGGAAGAGCGGCATCTCAGCAGTTTTTGTTCTTTTCGTTCAATCTCTCTGTCTTGTATACACCCAATTATAAGAGCTCAAACACAGGGTGGGAGGGCTGCGACAACATGCCACATCGCCTGGTAAAGCCGGGCGTACATTGTGCAATTTTTGACCCTTTTTGAGCCAATTTTTAAAATCGTGCAACTGTTTTGGGGATCGGGCCGAGTTTTGACTTAATCGTGAGTCATGCTTCGTGTAGTAAACATCAGATACAGAGAACCGATCAGTACCTCGCGGCCAGCTCCCGATCGGAAATTGTAGGTCGCAAGAATATCAAGAATCAAGAATCAAGAATATCATATCTGAGCGTCGGATTGTATAGTATGACCAAAATGAATCGTGAGCTGTGAACTTTTTTTTTTTTTTTTTACTTTTATTGCCACAAATCATTTCACATCAGCAGTGTCCTGAGACCGGGCCTTCACACAATTTATATATTCACTCTTTTTCTCCCCCTTCCCCCCTCTATAAGAAGAAAAGAGAAAAAAAAAAAGTGCAAAAACAAAAAAAAAAAAAAAAAACATAAAAAAATAAGGCATATTGGGGAATACGTGTCTTATTTGAAAAAGTCAATAATTGGGCTCCATTTCTTTTCAGAAGTTGGCACCTTGAGCTGTAGTTGAGCCGTTAACAGTTCCATTGTATAAACTTGTCTGATTTTTGATATCCATTGTTCAACAGTTGGTATTTCAGGTTTCAGCCAGTAGATCGTGATCATTTTTCTTGCAGTCATCAGAAGAAGATGCAGCAGAAAGCACTGATCATGAGAGAGAGAGAACATCAGGGAATAAATCAAGCAGAAATATCTTTGGGTCCATCAACAGGTCCACAGCCAATATATCTTGTAGAACATCTTTAACATTAATCCAGAAACGTTTTATATTGGGGCAGTCCCAAAATATGTGTTTGGTCACCCACAAGTCCACACCTTCTCCAACATTTATCACTAACACTACATTTTGAAATAAAAGTTTTGAGCGGGGTTCTAAAAAATCTCAATTTGACCTTCCAGTCAAACTCCTTCCAAATCTGACTTCCTACCCCTCTATGACAACCAGAACAAACACTCTCACATTGAGCTGTGAACTTTTAAACCCTGCGATTTGGTCGTTCAGTTTGAGCTAGAGCTGAGTGAAACGAACGAAAATATCACACAGTGTACGTCCTGCATTAGTGACACACCCACAGGAGTAAGTTGTCACACTCGTTGTACAGGCTGTAAACAGTTTTTAGTAATGGAAGTAATCAGAGTACAATGTGCTGGAGGCATCTTAAATTCAGTAGAATTCATAGTCAGGTAGAATAATTTTCATAATAATATGTGAACTTTATTTACTGGACAACTTACTTGCTTTCATATGTTACTTTCATTGGTTGATTGGTTTAATTGATCATTACAAGAATTGTAATTGAATTGTTATGAAATGTTTAATATGTATTTACTACATTACAATTCACCCAGTGTGACAACATGCCCTGTTTTAGGCCCTGTAACCAATATTTGTCCAATGTAAGCAAAAAAAAAAGCAGCTCTTGAAGTTGAAATAAGTCTGTTGTGTACTGTCTCATCATCTGATTCTAAAGCGTTTTATTGTCTGTTAATCAAGATGTATGGGGTTAGCATCATTGGAAGACCAGTCAGATCCATTGACACACAGGTAGCAGTTCAATTCCAGCTCCCAGAGATAAATGCTGCTGTTGTGTCCTTGGGCAAGACACTTAACCCTCTTTGCCAGCAGCGTGTGCGTACACTAGTACATGACTGTGTGTGTGTGTGTGAATGAGTGCAGGGTTTCTTGATGTAAAGTGCTCTGAGTGCCTTAAATTGGAATGCACTATATAAACATGTGACCATTTAACCACTGGTTTAGTTGATTATTAAAAGAAAGTCACAACTGATATAAAATGTTTTAATATGTATTACTAGGGATGTAACAATATCTGAAATATCGTGGTACCGTCAAAAGTCTCACAGTAATATCGTGGGCTGTTACAATATATCGAATTACAAGTTCCTTTGTGTAAATGCATGGTTTTATATTACCAATAGCTAATAAGCGAGTTTCATTGTTGACAAAAGTGCGCGTTGCATGGTGGGAATTATTTTGGTCGGCGGCAAGAAACACTAATTCAACATGACAGACAGAGCGAGAAAGCATGGAAAGGTTATTGATCCCGGTTATTTATCCACTCTAACGGCAGAGGACCCAAGACGATTTGACCAGAAATTGATCATAAGCATCGATGGAGCCAAATCACCCTTTTCAACCCCTACAGAGCCTGGACTAAACCAAACTTCTGGTCGGAATCGCCAACTACCTGGCCAAATATTCACTTCGGCGATATATACAGTTACTTGGTGGAAACTCCTGCAGCAGAAACGATGAAAACCTCCAAGAGTCTCGGTGCGTTGCTGAACTTGTTGGAGTCCACGTTTTTTTACGATCTTCTATGTTTCCTCTGCGAATGTTTGAAAGCCGTTTAATTCACTGTTGGCGGTTCTTTTCACTCTACGCGAGGTTACGCACTGTGTTTGACCGCTACCGTGTTTCTTGCCTCTGACCAAAATATTTCCCAGCATGCAACGCGGGCTTTTAATAACAATGACGTCAGCTGAAACTCGCCTATAAACATTGGGAACTACATATCCTATAATTCATTTCAGCGCAGACAACATGAAGAAATATGTTTTTACTTGAATTCTTGGAATTATAATGGAAATAATTCACATCAAAATCTTGTCAGGGTATTTTAAAAGCAAAAAAAGCCTATCTACAATTATATCAGCCTCTCCAAAATATTGCAGTAAATATCGTACCATGAGATGCATATCGTGATAATATTGAACCAAGAGATTTGGATATTGTTACATCCCTAGTATTTACTATATTACTACATTTTTCAGTTTTTAAAATGCTTTTCTCGAGATATTTCACAAAAATAAAGAACAAATTAGTTCATATTCAGGGCAGAAGTGTAACTCCTAAAAACTCATAAATCTACTATTTTACTTTTGTGATCCAACTTTGCTTTTGAAAAATGTCACTTACTTTTTTCCCAGTGTGACAACATGCCCCAGTTTTATTCATTATGAATCAAAGGCCTGATTATTTCCTCTGTATTTCAGCATCATTTGTCTTGCCCCAGTACAGATATATTAACGTCAAAATAAGTCTGTGTACTGCCTGCATCTAATTATAAATTGTTCATTTTTGGATAATCAGGAAGGATGGGTTGGCATGCTAGTTGTTGTGAGCATTACTATAATGGCAAACTTCACTCTGATCTCTGAAAGTTATAAAAAAGTGCTTATAAACTAACTGGGGTGAATAATTAGGATTTTCAGAATACATAAGCTATGCGTGAAATAACTTTGGACCACTGCAAACTGTTTAAAATGAACTAGTTCTGTTTTTCACATTTTTAAGACAATAAAAATCAGGGAGAGCACCGTGAGCATAATACATTCAACACAACCACTCCTCAGACTTGCATCTTCAGAGGAAAGTTTGCTCTTGCTTTTGCACATAATTTAAAGTTTGCATGTTTTTGAACGCAGACCTGTACAAAGACTGAATACATCCCCTGATATTTAGTTCCCAGTTTCTGGCTAATTTTAGAAGAAGATAAGAAGTTGAAAGTGAAATCTTGTGAAAGGTTGTTTTGCAGTGAAGTGTCTCGCTGGGCCCAGCTCAATAAAAGCTCCTCCAAACAGACTGCACCCTGCCAATTTACTGTCCTTGCCTCAGGTTATGGAGGAGAAGCAGTCGCGGAGAAGACATGCAAACTCAACACTCAAACAAAGTGTAAAATATACACTCACACTGACTGACAATAATTGGCTAACAGGTATAAGGCACTGGTCTATTCTATATTCACTATACTGTTCACCTGTGCATCATCTTATTGATCACATCTCTCCACACTCAGCAGAGAAGCATGAAAGATTTTCATTTAGAATTTCATAAACCTGGCCTAACTGTATCCCCAGATGAGCTAAACATGTTCAGTTCACATATTGATACTTTGCACTCATCAACATTCAGTATGATGCTAACTTAAAGCTCTGCTCTGCCTGAATCTATGTCACTCAAATTTATAATGCATTAGGAATGTATTCTAAATTTTATGCATCATTCAATCACTCCGCATTTAGAGGTGGTAAGCTACTATTGTAGCTGCCCTGGGGCAGACTGACAGAGTTGAGGCTGCCAATTTGCACAATCAGCCCCTCCTACCACCACCGACACACCACTTTCACACCAGGGAATGTGGGTGAAGTGTTTTGCCTAAGGACATGATGACTGCTTTTGCCACTGGCGCCCCACAGTTGCACCTGGTGTTCCCAGTGGTCTAACATCCAAGTACTAACCAGGCCCGGCCCCGCATAGCAGGGATCTGACCACATCAGGTCTTGACGAGGAGGTTTAGCCACACAAATTAAACTCTGAGCTTTGTTACAACACAATCTGACCTGATAAAGAACTGACACCAAGTTCCTCTCAAATAACATTATAGTAACAAGATCGCTAGCATTCTGGTTGAAAATCAAATTCCTAAACAGGACCATGAACACTCATACTGATCACAGGTTCCTGAAAATATGCTGTTTAAATCTATTTTGTTTTATTTTTTCAGACAGTTTTCACACAGTTTTAAAACTTTTTTGGCAGTGCTTCATTACAAAAACATTGAACATGACGCCCCATTTATTTGTTATAATTTGGTGTATCAGTTCTCAAGATGATCAATCACAAAGCAGCCTCACATGAGAATCTCATTTGAGTTACCAGTTTCAATGATGAAACCCAGTTGGTTTAAACCTAAAATGCCTCTCTGTCTGATCTGAATGGTCTCTACCTAAACCTCAACACCTACAGCCATCATGAATCAGTGCTTCTGCAGCCTCTCTTATATTCACTTTTCTGGTGGTCCATGCACTTGAGAGAGTTTTGCTTTGCCTTGAATATTCCATCAAATAACATGAAACAGATCTATATCTAAACAAACAAGAGGCACCACCAGACCAAGTTAAAAGTCAGATCTGTAGAGAGGCAAGCCCACTCACAATAAGAATTCATGCATTAAAGTTTCTAGAGGGCACATTAAAAAGGATGTAATATTTAGTTTTAAATAGCTCTTCTCATTCTGAAACCAGTAGATAAATCATTGCATATTGGCATTTTCAAGTTGTGAATGAAGTCCCTTTCTCCACTGTCAGTGTATGTGGTCTGTATAATCTCTCCCACAGAGTGCAAACGTATTACAGTTCGGAGGCATCTTCTTCCTGAGTGCTCGCTGACCTGTCTGGCCCCTCCGTCTGCTGCAGGCGTCTGTTGTGTTCTACATTTGACCCGGGACATCCGCTGCACCTGCTCCACTGTACAAGCCTCTGTCTCACAAGCCCCAGCACTGTCTGGGCTGGAGAATGCAGTTTTTATGCTTTTACAATATACGACGTGAGAGTAAAGTGTAGGTTTCATGTTCAGTATTGTTTGTGCTTGTGTTTTGAGTCAATACACAGTGAGATTATACAAGACAGACAAAGCAGTACATAAAGAGGTGGCTGTTATGGAGTTGACTGGCACAAAATGGAGAAGAAATACAAGGCACAGAACAAATCACAAAACAGGCTCAAACATGATCGTCTATCTATATAACTGAAAGGTTTTCATTCCGCACTCTTCTCTCCAATTTATGTCTCTCTTTTTTTAATTTTAATCTTCATGATTATTTATGTTTTGATTTGTTTTTATTATGATTTTAATGTATTTCTTATTCTGTAAAGCACTTTGAATTACTTTGTGTACGAATTGTGCTATACAAATAAACTTGCCTTGCCTTGCCTTGCCTATTCAGATTTGTTTATTTCATTGATGCATGTGGAGAAGAGGCATATTCAAGAAGTGGTTAATTAGAATCCCAGGCAATGTAAGAGTAGCTCTACTATACATAAAATAATATTTAAAAGCTGCTAATGCTAAAATAACATTGTGCAATATTAATCTATGAAACGAAATCTAATTGTAAATAGTGCACTAGTAAATTTTGTAATTTTCCTATGCTTAAATTTACCTGTGTCTGGGGCTTAGTAGTTTAGGCCACGCTAGTGGGGTTTTGCTTCACTGTGGGTGTTGTCTGTCCTGGGGAGATGCTGTCAGTCAGATCTGCAAATGGTGCGGTCAATTAAAAAGGTGAAGAGCTTAAAGTTCCTTTTATTAATTTAAACCCTTGAATGCTACAGCTTTCCTGGGCTGGTAAGGGACCACATAACATCCATAATCTTCAAGCACCCGCAAATAATTATGCTATAAATTGGACATTTTAAAATAATATTGACCTAGAATGAGTTAACAAAAGAAACAAGCTGACTTCTGCTGACTTCCACATTAGAAAACTGAGGTGCCCGGTGTCACTGTGGCCATACCAGGCTACGGTTTACGGCCATGACAGGCCATACTGAGCTGGACAAGGCTGGGCCTGGTTAGTAGCTGGATGGGAGACCACTGGGTCATTGTGTCCTTAGGCAAGGCACTTTACCCTTATTGCCTAGTATGAAAGTGGAGTGTGCGTGACTGTTGATGGTGGTTGGAGGGATCGATGGTGCAGAGTGGCAACCATGCTACCATCAGTCTGCCCCAGGGCAGCTGTGGCTACAATAGTAGCGATCATCACTAGGTGAATAAATAATGCTCTGTATAGCATCTTTGTGACATATGTCTCTTAGCCAGGCTGGTGCTACCTAGTGCCTCCTCTAGGTCAGGATTCAAAATACAATTGACAGTTTGCAAAAACCCTGAAAGTGCAAATTTGGGCATCAGCGAAGAGCCATACATTCTATGTTGTCAATGATTCCCAAGGTCGAGGATTTAAAGCTGGAATAAAGAGAATGTTTGGTGAATTTTATCAAGAGGAAAGACGTTACTGCCCTACGGGATTTAGGAAAAGCTTAATATACCAGATAGCCCCGTTAGCAGAGCATTACATATGTCACAACCAAATAGCAGCGATTGGTTAAATGACAAAAAGTACCCGCCTACTGTTGAGCGAACGAAATCTAATGCTGCGAGGTCAGACGGTTTGTACGAAGTGAAACAAAGTAAACCGGCTGATGAATCAGGCTATATGTCTCTGAAAAGCACTATATAAATAAAAACGTATTTACTTACATTATAACAGAGAATCAAGACACTATCGGCACCTAAGATGGGTAGCTGCAGATGACATTAACGTGCAGTGGATAAAAAAAAAAATCTCAAACCTATGCGTACCACTGATTAACAACATTTCATTGGAGAAAGAAGTAAATAGAGAGCAGTGGGCGTTTACCAGTGGTGGTGAAAATGGAAGTTGATTGGAGCAATGAAGTCTTGAGTACAGGAGAATAAAGATTACTGAAACATGCATGATTCAGAGTAAGTCTGCTGGGAATGTCAAAACAAACACAGGTGAACGACTTACACGCAGTTTAGTTTAATTACTCATGTATTCTTGTTTAGTTGCTTCTACTGTCACTGTCCAAACAATTAAAAGTTATTTTCCGTGTTTACTTTTTCTTTTTTCTTGACAATTACTTTCAACATTTCAACACATTATTGACTTTGGTTCTCATCATTCAAAACATAAATCAAAACAAAATTCACTGTGTCTTCAGCTCACAGAAATATCAGAATTACAAATTTAAATGAGACATTTCAGTTGGGGGTGGTTCAGAGGGGGAATATCATCATGTGCTGTTGGAAGGTATTCACTTCACAAATGAAACCGCTGTCCTTTTCTCTTTGAATTGATGAGTTCTGCTCGTGCATGGTGACTAAAAAGATTTATATTTTTCATTAAAACTTCAAGACAATGCAAAAGGGTACATAAAAGGTTAGGCTTAATAATATTCAGAATTTCAAATCAACTTAATCCTTTTTGTTTGCTCCCCTTTGTTGAGGGGTGCCCTTGTGAATCTTTGCATAATACAAGTGGTAACTAAGGCAACCTATTTCAACAGCACTTGGGACTAGTTGGGATTGGACCTTTCTCCAGGTTCATTAGAGATGTTCCGAAACTTCCTCGATGCTGTAGAGTCAGTCAACAGCACAGGAAAATGCAGTCCATGAATATTTAAAGTGTAATTTCAGAAAGAGAGGAGAACAATTTGGAATGCAGAATGCTATGGGTGACGTCACACTCAATGATGTGGACTAACATCTTCATACAGCCTGTGAATTCAATAGTGATCAGACTCACATCCAGGAGGGCGTTATATCACTACTGACTAAGGTATACATACAATACATGTATTTTGTATATACCTTAGCTGCGTTGAAAGGCAAAGTTCTGGTCAATTTGGTAACCTGCCAGTTAAACTTAAATCACAGATTTTTACCTTGACTAAAAGAGCAGGTAAAATAATGGGTGTGGCCCTTAGCTCACTTCAGCAAATTTTTTAGGAGACTTTTAGGAAGTTAGGCAGGAAGGTGGCCAGTGACCCAACCCATGTTCTTCATAGTCAGTCTGAGTTGATGCCGTCAGACAGAAGGTTCAGGGTACCAAACTGTAAACTGAACAAATTCAAATATTCTATTGTGCTATTAGCTGTTAATCTGCTAAACTCAGATAGTGCAGTTAAAAAATAAATGTAAAAGGCAATGTGCAGTTATTAATAGAATACAAGAATGCAAAGGTCTTGCCTGTAAAGGATGTTTTAAAGGTCCTGTTGGTGTATCACTCTTGGTCATACTTGGTCTCATATCTATTTTTGTTCTATGGTAAATGTTTGTGTGGTGCTGTGTGTTGTGTTGTCCTGTTTTTTGATAAAGCACGTGACCCCCTGTCTCAAGACAAATTTCCCCCATGGGAGACAATAAAGGATTATCTTATCTTATCTTATGTTCCTACCCTATGGTAATGAGTTTTGGGTTATGACGGAGAGGACAAGAGCACAGATAAGTGGTCGAAATTAGTTTCTTCCAATGGGTGGCCCTTAGAGACGGGGTGAGGAGCTCAGTCACACGGGAGGAGCTCGAAGTAGAGTTGAGGCTTGAGCATCTGTTTCAGATGTCTCCTGGATGCCTCCCTGGGGAGATGTTCATGTCCCACCTGGAGGAGACCATGGGGAAGACCCAGAACACACGAGAGGTACGATGTCTCTTGGCTGGCCTAGGAACGCCTTGAGGTCCCACCAGAGGAGATGAGGAAGTGTCCGGGGTGAAGGGAGTCTGGTGATCCCTGTTTAGACTACTGTCTCTCTGACTGGGCCCCAGATATGATATTTAAATTTGAGGTAATTTCAACTGTGGTGGTGCAACGATGAGCCTCATCATTTTTGAAAGTCTATATTGTATCAACTTCCCAAACATGCATAGCTGCCATTCCCCATTTCTGAAAATGTAAATGGGTCATGAGATCATTCTAATTCTTATTCAAAACGTGTTAGCAAAACAGATCACCAGGTTTTCAATTTTAATCATTTTTGGCAAGCTAGCGGATGAATCTGTCCAGTATAGTTTTTATATGATTACAATTTATCTGCCAAAATCTGCACAATAAACTCAATGTAGTTTTCCGTTGAGATTGAATAAGTTTTGTCTGTGTGGGCCTGCATGATTAGATGTCATCAATCACTTCCTTCAATTGGATTTGCCCTGAGCTTGGGTTTCTCCACCAAGTGCCTCATAAATAATGTGGACAGAAATAGAGGGAGATCAGGTCCAGTCTATTCATCAGGGCTCCACATGCAGACAGGCAACTATCAATAAACAGCACCACGACCCAGGCAGCGAGAGGGTTCTGCTAAAAGATACGGAACACTGGCATTCATTAAAGTTGTTTTATGGATGCTGATGGATACACGAATACATCCACTTGTAGTACAATGTATGGATTTTTGCAAAAAGATCAATTTACCCTATGCTATAAATTCATTTTTCTTTTTGGATTTAGGCTGTGTTCTGTGCTTCAGCTGTAATCTTTGTAGTTGGGGAAACACATTTGCACATGCCAAGTTAACAACTCCAGGTATGTTTGTGATGAGGAAACAACATTATAAAAGAGATCAGAAAATTGCATATTATGAGTCCTTGTGTTGTTTTCACATTTCGCAGGTGACTTAAAACAATAGCACCATAAACTCTTGTCAAACTGAAGAAGAATAATGAACATTTGTCAACTGGAAAAACTTTTTAAAAAGCTGTACCGAGAACAACTTGCTCTGTTCAATTAAAGAAGCTGCTGGGATTTGAATCTGAAAACTGAACAGTGAACCGGGACAGGGGACCTCATTACTGTCTCACACTTGGGACACTGCAGATATCTTACCGGCCAAGTTGCAGGATTTTCCAAACTACTTTACTTCTACAGAAAGTACTTACAACTATTTAAACTTTCAGTGGGAAAGTTTGGATAGGTCGTCTTTCCTTGTGTCCTTGCTTTAGGTATTCAGCAATGTTACGCTGACGAATTCTTGCCAAAAACAGATCGTGTGCTCAGTGAAAAAGACTAAGTTCTTTTGTCCAACTAAATGATTCACAAGGTCATGCCCGATGTCTTTAGGCAAAAGATTGGAAAATACAGATTGTACAGTAAGTTGAACCCATGGCAGCTTGAAAGACACTGTATTCTGAAATAATCATCTCTCTTGCCGCAAAACTCTATTACTTGAAAAGTTTAGATGATGAAATAATCTTCAGGCAAATATTGAAATAACTGTGCTTTTGCTTTTAGAAGCACCGTGAGAGTGCAATCTTAAGACTTTCTCTTTATAAACATTTTTTAAACTAAAGGTATTGTTAGACAGAAGATTTACAGTGTGAAATGGGGAAGGAAGGAAGCAAATGACTGAAACTGAGTCAAAAGCAAAGATGCCAAAGTGGTAACGATGACATATGTGTGTTAGAATTATGTTAATTTCTAAGATAAGGTAATCATTTAGAGTGACAAGATGCTCCCATTTACCTGATACAGTCCCAGTTTTGAGCTCTGTGTCCCCTGTCCCAGCAGATTTATATAAAAACCAGTGATGTGTCCCAGTTTTATACAAGAAATGTATAATGCAGCAGTAAAGAGGGGAATATGTTGTCAACTAAAATACAGAAATCCATGCATGCAAATTACTATAAGGTAAATAATTATGACTGTCCCACAAGTGAATTGAGAATGGACAATGTTATACACTCTTTTCATTATTTTATTTATACCAACCAGCTCTAACCCGATGTGTCCCAATCTTGAATTTGAAATTTTGCTCACCTTATGAATAATCACACCAAAACTAACTGTTATTGCAATGTGCAAATTCTGTTTTTGTGGCTGTTTAGTTGGAGACTGCTTAGACACTTTTTGTTGGGCTCTTTGCCACCTGCTTGTCTCTGTGGAGATGTGTTTACTCTGCCTGGAATGTTCCCCAGTATGTTGCATTATCTTGCATTTATTAAAATACAGTTTTTTTTGGAACAAATATACACTGATAAAACTGCATACTTACTACAGGAGTTCTACAGATCTGACTTGTAAATATGGTCCTACACGTTGTCTCCGTGGGTTCAGATAAGTCTATTGAAGTGTAACATTCCAGGGAAAGCAGTAACATCTCTATGGAGAGAAGCAGACATTGGAGTTTTTAAGTGAAAGGTTACATAGTGCATCTTTAAACCCAACTTCAAGTATTTTTAGGGTTAAAGTATACTGTTAATGAATGAGTGAGAGAGCGACATAAAAGAAGGGTTTCAGTCAAGTGATCTCGATGACGCACGAATTTCAGGTGGAGGGCAGGAAGTGAAGACAAACGCGACAAACACAGCTATGGAGCAGACAGATATGGAGAAGAGTTCTTATTGTAAGGATTTAGAGTCAGTAGCAAGGCAAAGGTACGAGCAATTAGTTGACAAATATATTGGACGTGACCCCCTATTTTATCAAAATTAGTGAATTTTCGACTGAAGTAAAAGATTTGCCGACAATCGAGGCAGTGGATATCACGAACTACCTTCTCCAGCCATCGTTCTACACCAGACAACAGATGACGGTGTACAAAAGTTTGGAGGCATATAACTTTATTGTCAGCGGATGAGTCTTCAACCTTGGTGCACAACACCTACGTGATGATTATTGTTGGGTGTTTCTCTTATTTTGTGTATAGACCGTTATGGAAAAAACTGCAGTGTATTGGCAGTAACCTCTATCCAAACTATTTAATATCAACAAACGTAGTTAGCCGTTAGTCAATGATTTGCGGATTCTGCTCCTCCCGACCGTAAACATAGGTTTGTAATTCACTTTTTACGGTGTTGTTCTGTCAGCTTTTTCCATTTCTGACCTTTGTAGATGACTGTCTTCGGTACTCTAAAAAAATCGCTTTTCCTTCTCTCTGTTAGAACGATTGATACAACCGTAAACTACACAACACATAGGCATTTTCCAGACAAATACGCAACAGTGTTTCACTAGCTTCCTCCAGTCAGTTCACTTCCTGCCCTCCATCTGATTTCTCGCGCTGACAAACGTAGCCCTGTGGCATCACGTGAAACCCAGCTATAAACTATGGGATAGGAGTAGGCAATATTATATAGAAGACACAGTCAATATCTTAATTTTACTCTTCAAAACTATTACAATATTATTTCTAAAACATGAAACCAACTAAAATGTGCACTGTGTAACTTTTCTGGTTGCTTTGTCTGGGATGTTTCACAGTATGGTATTAAACTTTTCTTTCTTCATGGAAACCAAATCGGAGCAAGTTACAGGTCAGATCTGTGGAGAGGCGACCCTGTTCACAGCCAGAATGCCTGTTTTCTAGGTTCTTTGAGCTTTAAAGCCACCTTTAATTAAATAAATAAATGTAAGGTAGAGCTGTTTAATGTCATACTGTGGAACATTCCAGACAGAGCACTGACAACACAAAAAACACTTCTTAAATGAATACAATTATTTAAATGAATAAAAACACAAATCTTGACAATTCCACCTGCCAACATCCATTCACTACGTGTCAACATGTGAGTAAAGCTCTGACACCGTCTTATTTACTGTGGCGGTAATAGCTTCGCATTATTGACAGAGATGAGTAGCTCCGGTCCTTTTGTGTCTGCAGTAGGGTCCATTTGGCTGTACTCTGGAGAAACTGATAAGTCACAACAGATTGGCCACTTACCTCCCTGTTGTTCAGCAGAGCGAGCAGATGTTTCACCACAGACCTTTGAGCTCAATGTTAATGATCGGACCAAACTCCATTCGTCCCACGCACTTTCTTCTTCTATCTTTAACAAACACTGCGCATGGTGGGTCTCTGTGCTAATATATGCATGTCAATAAAGTCTGTGGCACTTCTGTATTTTGCATTTGCTCCTCTGAACAAAGCTCTGGAAGACTGCTGATGTCAGATTTGTCATTCGGACTTTATAATAATCGTTTTAACGCACTCTACATGGTATGAGCGTTTTTATTTCACCAATTTGTCCATAAATCAAGACGTGAATGTTAATAACATATTGTACTAATCATGTGCCTTCTTTACCCTTAGTAACAAGGTGCACCACTGTCAATCAAACCTGTTGCTATTCATTTGGCTGAAGCTGGATGCTATGGGTGACATCACATTCCTGGCCTATGCTGGTCTGAACCTGCATGATTGTAAAGGGCTTGTGAGGCCTTGTTACTCCACATAAAACAGCTACAAAAAATACTAAGATACTTATTCAATACTAAAACTTTAAAGTAGATACTCATTTGAGGAGGTGTCAACAATAAAAAAGTCAATAAAAAAGTGAATAGATTTAGAATGATCTCAAGCTGTATCAGAGCAATATAAAAGAAAGAACTATGATTTAATGTTGAAAATCACATTCTATTTTTTTTTATTATTATTATCATTGTGGTGTTGGAATCATACTGAGCATCATGTTCCTAAGTAGGGCCGGACCTATCGTTCGTTGTACATCAGTCGATATGGGCGCTTATATATTGACATATCAACTAGAGGTGCCAACTCTCTGAAAAATAAATAAGGGACACCTCATTGGCAAGGCCGGTGTCCTGTCGATTTGAGCTACCTAGAGCTACTGCAGATGCTCACAACCCTCAAGCGCTATTCCAGTTTAAGCTCCAGAGGCAGAAGTGGCGTAACAAGTCACATTTTAAACGTGTATTGGTTTTATAGTATGTTTTGATCAGTTAAGCATGTAAGCATGGGCATGTGTGTGTTAGATTTGCGGCAGAATACCTACGTTAGGCTGCAGGTAGCTCATTTCGATGGGGCAGCCCATTTCCACAGAACACCTTTAAGCACTGTTGGCGCCACTGTCGTCCATGCTGCTTTGTTGTTTTCTGGTATGTTCATTGTAACGCAAGCAACCTCGAACAATGAGATCATGAGCGGGATGTGAGTGTGCTGTCAGCTCATTGGTCACAGAGCAGGAGAGGCTGAAAATATGTTTACTGTAAATTTTCTTAAAAAGTTTTTCTCTTACACTGGCCCACTGTACAGTGACTATAGCAGCTGTTCACATATTACTGGATGCACATTGATGTGTAAATGAGCTGTGAATACAGGTGTGAATGATTGCATTTACATATATAATTAATTACCGCGGCGCGCACGCACTTACTGCTAAAAACTATTAGCGGTAGTTTAGTTACTTTCTTGAATGTGATGCAAAAATGCCATTAGGCTGACCTGTCTTTAAATATGACTGTACAGAGGCAGAATAACAATAAATGTAGCCTAAACAAACCCAATTTAAAATCCAACCTATGTTTTATAATCAATAAAACATTAACCAATTAATTATGGCATCACTAAGGTTACGTTTACACTGAAACAAATCACTGTATCACTGTATCACCGTATCAGAAACAATTTGTGTCCAGACATCGTTTCTGTGTCCGTTCTCTATCCACACAGTAACGCGAAACCACCTGAAACGCTAGTCACATGACTAGGCTGGCGTCAAGGCGTCAGGACGTCATGTGGGCTGTAAAAACAAGGAAGTGAAACACCATGTTTGAAGTTGCAGCAGCTGATTTTGAGCTGAGGAAGATGGCAAGTGTGAAAGTAGTAAGTAGTTGTAGCTACGCTGTTTCCCGTTGTTTATGGTTTGTTTAAACTGTTTTCCACAATAGAACATAACCAATGTCACGAACTCAGATAATCAGGAAGGAACAAGTCACAGTGACATGGTCCAATAAGGACACAAGAGCTCCTACGTCAGTGTATCAGTGTTTTCAGGCGTCCACACAGTGCTGGATCAGATCCGTTCTCAGATGAATTTGTGGGAGCTGACAGCACCAGATCGTTCCGTCTCTGGAGACATTTCCAATCGGATTAGTGTGGACAAACACTGCATTCTCAATGAAAATGACTCAAATACGTACTAGTGTGGATGGGGCCTAAATATATTGACTTTTATATCAGCACCTCCAACTCCCATTTTATCGGTATCATATCGGCCTCAAAAAAAAAAAAAAAAATCAAAAATCCATCCATCGGTCGGGCCCCATTCCTTAGTACCAAAATTGAGTTTGAAATTATGAAACTTTTTGGTTGGGGGGTCTGTCACCTGCTTGTTTCTATGGAGATGTCATTGCTCTGCCTGGAATGTCCCACAATGTGACATTAAACAGCTCTACCTTACATTTATGCAATTACAGGTGGTTTTATAGCTCAAAAATACCTAGAAAAACATTCATTCTGACTGTGATAGAAAGGTTTAATATCATACTGTGAAACATCCTTGACAACATCTCAACATCTCCATGGAGAAAAGCTTTTGACAGACTCTCCACCAGCAAAGTTACATAATGTACCTTTAAAAAAAAATCTCAGTTTAATCTTATTTTTTTAATGATTCTCTGACCTAAACCTCACATGCACCAGCGCCTTGAGTAAAGTGCGAAATATTGGAAACAACCCCACACCAAGGACCTTACTTTTAATGAGACTTTTACCAACATGCTAAGTGCGCTAGTGCCCGGTTAGCCCTGTCTCAAACACTTACCCAGCCTCTCCTTGTACATTTGGGGAATTACTCTCACAGCTCGACTTTCTGCAGGTTGGAGATGAGATGGATGCCACGGAATTATGCTAATGAGGCGCGCCGTCGTCCAATCACACGCTTCACTGGGTCAAAGGCCAGGTACGCGGAGAGAAGAGAGCGTGGACGGAGACTCGATAATTGACATCAGAATTTGCAAACAAGTTTCAGCGTTATTGTGAGTATTCTTTTTTTTTTATTTGTTATTTTCCAAGTGTGTAAATAAAGCAGTGAAGGAAAGAAAATTGACATAGATTTTGAAATGAGGAGGCAAACAAAATTAGGGTATTTTAAGTACTTCTAGTAGTATTTTTCACTTCTTTTAAAGCTGCATCATGTAACTTTTCTGGTGGAGGGTCGGTCAAATGCTTTGCTCCATGGAGATGTTATTGTTTTGTCTGGAGTGTTTCACAGTATGGCATTAAACTTGTCTAGTTTCATGGAGACCAAACCAGGCCAAGTTACAGGTCAGATCTGTGGAGAGGCGACCACGCTCACAGTCTGATTGTCTGTTTATCTAGGTATTGTTTAGCAATAAAACCACCTGTAATTGCATAAATGTAAGGGAGAAATGTTTAAAGTCATACTGTGGAACATTCCAGGCAGAGCAAGGATACATCCATAGAAACAAGCAGGTGGCGGACCCCCAACTAATAACCAGAGTGCACCTTTAATGCCAATATTCTTACTCTATTACTATTACTATTTCCATGAGAGGTAATTGGATTACAGTTACTTTTTGAAATAAATGAGATTACATGGCGGTATTTTCCTATTTTCACATTTTGGGCTATATCCCTTTCTAGATCTAAACCAGGGCTAAAACCAGGTCTAAACTAGATCTAAACCAGGGCTAAAACCAGGTCTAAACCAGATCTAAACCAGGACTAAAACCAGGTCTAAACTAGACCTAAACCAGGTCTAAACTAGATCTAAACCAGGTCTAAACATAATCTAAACCAGGACTAAAACAGGACTTAACAGGACTAAATCATGCTGTGCGGACCGTACCTCCTCCTCTTCTATCAATAATATTTTTAATACGGTTCAGTAAAGTCTGGGCTTTTTATTGTCTTTAAGCAGACAAAACATCTTATGTTACGATATCTGAGTCTTTGTTCCTCCACAGAAAATCAAGTAATCGAAAGTATTCAGATTACGTCACTTACTTTAAGTAATTTAATGGATTACGTTACAAACTACATTTTGGGGTATGTAATCTGTAATCTGTAGGGGAATACATTTTAAAAGTAACCTTCCCAACACTGTTTACATTCGTATTCAGTTTGGAAGGAAGTACTGTCAAATTAATTAATCAAACGTAAAGAATAGGAAAAGAAAATTCAATTCTGTGAAGTGAACAAAGGTTTTTGACCAAATAGAATTTTCTTTCGCTATGGCAGAAACCTGGACGACTGAGGGATCACACTGACAAAGATAAAGAAGAAAAATAACAGTTTTCTGAATCATAAAGCAATTTCAACTTCTGCTGTGTTTGCCCAAGCCAAGACAATTTATTCATAGACTGTTAAATCTGATACATATTTATTAAAATACATCATTTTGGAGTTGTAAGTAATTAAAGTAATTAAAATGAATGAACAGAACAAACTCTCAAGATTGCTCATAACATTACTTGGATCTGAAGACAGCGTCCTAATGTGTGACTTGACAGATCTGAGTTACCGTTCAGGTCTGTGGAGAGGAATGCTGACCCCTCTGAAAAATACATTGTTTTTGAAGATGTTTTTTAAACATCTGTAATTAAGATGGACTAGTTTGATGCCATGATGTGGCAGATTTCACGCAAAGAAATTAAAATGGTAAAAACTGTCACATTTTTATCACTTTTCTACCTTCAAGGCACTCAATGCGCAGCCTGATTCATCAGCCAGTTTCACTTTGTAGAAACTGTCTGACCTCGCAGCATTAGAATTCATTCGCTGGACCGTAGACGGATACTTTTTTTTTATTTAACCAATCGCTGCTATTTGGTCATGACGTATGTAATGCGAAGATGATGGGGCTAACTGGTATATTAAGCTTTTCCCAAATCCCGTAGGAAGAAGGGCAATAGCGTCTTTCCTCTTGATAAAATTCACCAAACGTTATCTTTGTTCAGGCTTTAAATCCTTGAATTTAAATCGTTGCGAACATAGAATGTGTGGCTCTTCGCTGATTCCCGAACTCGCACTTCCGAGGTTTTTGCGAACTGTCTAGTGTATACTGATCTAGTCGCTGGAGAGATGAAATTGAGCAGAGTTATGTGTTTTGCCCAAGGACACAACAGCAGCATTCATCTGTAAGAGCGGGATTTGAGCTGCCAACCAAGGCACCAGCTAAGTTATTTCATGCACCTTAAAAGACTCTGCTCCAAACCACACGCAAACAATTTACAATGTCTGACTGTAGACCTCTCCATTAAAAACACCCAAACTCATTACTGACAATTAGACACGACCAAATCTTTATCTCACTTACATTTTGATTAATAGCTCAACCTTAACGCAAGGACGTTTTAATTATATGTGACAATAATATTAATACCCCACAGTCTCAAACGTGCAATAAAGTTTGGAAAATACTCCGCCAGACTAGAATGAATGCGTTGAATTTCGAGGACGGTAAATTGGTACGAATCCTTCATTGTCAGTAAGAGAGGGCGCGTCTGGGCTATTTGTCTTGTTAACAGTGGTGCCACTCCAGAACATCAGGAAGCGCAGGGTTCATGAGGAAAGGGCAGATGTGTCAGCAGGTAGTGCGCCATACATCACTCCACCCTGGTACAGACTGGAGGAGGTACTAGTACAAAGTAGCAATGTTGGGAAGTTACTAAATAGTTGTATGGAAAACACATATGCTCATTTTGAATACCTATATTCTAGGTATAATGTTACCTCCTCAGAAACCTTCCTGGACTGTGTTTGTTTCATTCACACATCTGGAAGCTTTTATTATTGTTTTTGTCTGCATCTCCGAAGCTCAAAATACTGTGTTCCAGTTTTCATGTTAAGAGCTACCTTTAACCTTTAGTTCAGTAGAGATTGGCAATTCCGATCCAAATCCAAAAGATCCTAGTGAAGGTGTATGGAGTTCAAAAACACAGTGGAGCACTTCCTGTATTGCCACATGAGATCACAAGGTGGAACAGTTTTTTCTGTTTGAAAGAAGAACTAAATATGAAGGGAAAGACTAAGCACCTGGCTGGAGGGGTGGAATTTGAAGTGTGGATATCTGTTGGACCAATCAGACTTTTCCTGATACCTCCAGGCCCCGCCCCTCCTCCACCTCACTCTCTCGTTTACCCTACATTCGATTATCTTCAGACTCCCACTTGGACCTTGGATTTGATATCACATCTGAGCTTGAAGAGTATTATTATGTTTTGTGTGTCGGACTACGTGGATTATGATTATGACTATTGCCTCTTGTGAAATTGCACCACTTTAATGAATAACAATTTTTGAAATTTGCACTTCATTTTATGTTATGATTTCTTAGGGACGTTAACGCCCGTTAAATGTTCAACAGTGGCCTCACCATAACACTGACTACCAAACCCATAGGCAGTGATATAGACGCTGTAAAGTACTGTAGTAATACAGTACAAAGTGTCCAAACACAATGAAAACACTTCATATTTACACGTCACAGTGGCTGTAGTCATCTTGGATTCTGACACAGAATCCTTGCTTGGTCTACTTTTTCTGCCACCGAGGTCCAAGTTGCACCATCCCAGGAAAAGGGGCACGTCAAGCGTGTCACTAGGCAACTTCCTCGGAAAGCCGATTCAGACTGATAATCGAATGCAAGGAAAGTCCTTCAGGTCCTACCCAGTTTAGTAGCTCTATGTAAAATGTGGCTGCAGGCGGAGTTTAGGTGTTAAGTCCCACTTTAAAAGGTGCACTGTGGAACTGTCACATTTAGAACAGAAAGAAGACCCAATGCACGACTGCACTTGCAAAGATGTTTAATAAAAACTTAAACAATGACCAGAAGAATAAGCAAACACAAAGATCCAAACAAACGTGATACCACAATGACAATGAACCAACAAAGAGTGTTCTCCTCTGTATTTATGCACGTACAGGTGAACAAAACACAGGTGAGACACATTAGGGAGGGGCAAAGAATCACTACAGGAACAGGAAGTAAATGTCAAAACACACACACAGCTAGAGAAATTACAAAATAAAACAGTGTCAATCTTAATAAAATAACTCAATGAGTGTGTATATATGCACATCAGTATCCCAGTTATTAGCCATTTCCCGGTTATTGTAGTATTCGTGATACTGCGTGTACATGCACGCTGAGAAACTGGGATACTCATATCCCTGTATGCATGATCAAATGGACTATCCAGGTTTGTTGACACAATCTTACAAATGCGCAGGCACAAAAATTAACTTAACTTAATAAACTAGGAAAAATACAAACAACCATGAGTTCTTTTAGCAGAGGAAACTCGGGGTTCTAACAGCGGTACGGAGTTATGATCACTGTGCAGATCAAACAAGTTCAATACTGCAGCAGATTCTTAATAAAATCTTCTGCATAAATAAACTCTACTTTACAATATATAAACCATAGAGAGAGCCACATAAGCCCGTTTGATAATATAATTCAGCTTTGCACAAATTTGTTTACTTTTTACAGAAACTAAACTTAAAACCACATGGCATTTGCATAAACTGTTAGCGCTGATAAAAACAACTCTTTCCTTGTGCACTGATGCAGTTCAACTTCTGTCTGACTAAACGACAAGTAATGGATTATAGGTGTTTTTTTGTGTGACAGAGGATGTGCTGATGATGGTAAGTGTGTTCAGGTATATCATATAGGAATGGTTCATGTTTAACTTTTCAGCGATCATACGAGTGCAGATACATGTGCAGGTTTAGTGCAGTCATGTATGGTCGCTTTATTGTGTTTTAAGTGTCTTTTGCATGTACACTCAACTTTGTGTTGCAGTATTTGGATAGTGCATACATGCCACAGTATCCAGGTTACGATCGGGATATACCAGCTACAGTATCCTGCTTTCTCATAACCGGGATACCACCTTATTGGGGATACTGAAACCGGGATTCTGTGAATACATGCACCATGACGAAACCGAGATACTCAAACAACGCAATCATAACCGGGATTTTGAGGTACATGTATATGCACTCAATGGAAATTAACACCATGACAGTAACCTTTCTGGTGAAGGTTCCATCAAATGCTTGTCTCCATGGAGATGTTATTGCCTGTTCTGGGATGTTTCACAGTATGGCATTTGCCTGTTCTGGGATGTTTCACAGTATGGCATTATACATTTATATCTTCATGGAGACACAGTCAGAATGCATGTTTCTCTAGTTATTTTTGAGTTTTAAAACCACCTGTACCTGAATAAATGTAAGGTAGAGCTGACTGAAGTCCTACTGTAGAACATTCCAGGCAGAGCAATGACATTTCCATGAAAACAAGCAGGTAATGGACCCCAACCAAAAAGTTACATAGTGCACCTTTATGTTGAGTTAGTGATTATTGCGGAAATTTATCCTCCACTTTACACCACCCACAGACACTGAATCTGCTGCTTTTATTATATAATTTTATTTTATATAAACACTAACAAAAACCTCAATAACAAATCACAACAAAATGAAAAAATATTCTGGTATTTCCGAAGACAAAAGTGGACATGTCTGGCAATGTAGTTAACATTCTATTGCAGTCCTTTCAAACTTTAAATTCACTCAGATGCTTCCTCCTCAGTGCAGTAAAAAACATTTGGCAAAGGCAAAGTGTGGAACAACAAGCAGGAGAAGCAAATATGTTCTTCAGAGCCACATCTGCCCATGTAAATGATGTTTAAACACGCGCTCCCTAATACCCCCACCTGGGACTATGACTTTATCTGGGAAAGTCTAACCTTGGCAGCCTCTGAGCAGATGGAAATGATTTTAGGATGCAGCACAGTATAGTTAGAGATTTATTGAATTTTACTGTTACAAAATAAAGATATAGACTATGTAAGATAGATTCACAATATCTTTTACAGATGTAGGCTAATCTACTGTTGTCCTCAAATGTTGAGTTATTTAAAAAAAATAAAATAAAAATGAAACTGGCCTGAACAAAAATTATGGTACCCTTAACTTAATATTTTGTTACACAAACTTTTGAGGTAAACCCTGCAAACAAACAATTTCAGTAACTGTCAATCGATTGTTAACAATTTCATTGATCGCGTTCATTTTTAATCCACAAACTGAATGTAGGTTGCTGTGCGTAGCGTAAGGAAACGAGGCTGCGTCTGACAGTGCAAACACTGGAGTTGCGGCCTCATGGTCCCATGTTTCAGCTCTGGCACCTCCTTCGAAATCACTGTATCACTCAGTGAGTGTGTTTACATGCACATCAGTGTCCCGGGTTTGATCAGGTTTTTTTGAGTTTTTTTTTTTTACTGTAACATAAAGTTGAGTGCACATGCGTCCAAAAAACAAACACTTTTCAGTCTTTTCATCACAACAGTAGCCAAAATAAATAGAGTTACCAACATAAATAAAGTGAGTGAAATGACTAAACGTGCACACGTATGATCTCTGAAAACATGAACCATCTCGAACATGATATACGAACAATTTAGTCAGAAGTCAAATTGAAAGTTAAGTTCAGCCTTTCATTTACATATCTCACGTAAAAATAAAATGAACTGAACTTTGAACTAGTTCAAGATTAAAATTATGAACTATGAACGTGAACTGTTCACTTTGTAAATGTATTAACTGAACTTTGAACTAGTTAAAAAAAAAAAAAAACAGATAATGATTCTTTTTTTTCAGTTTATGATTCTGTGTTTAAATTAATGGAAAAAATGGATAACGACCCTTTCCCGTTTCTGTGACTTAAACTGCGTTGTGGGACTTTTGCTCTGCATACGGACTGAACCAGGACTGAACCAGATCCGAGACCAGACCAGGACTGAGTGTGGGACCAGACCGGGACCAGGACCAGGACCAGGCCATAATTGAGACCGGGACTGAATCCAGGACCAGACCAGGACCAGACCATGATTGAGACCGGGACCAGACCGGGACTGAGACAGGGACCAGACCGGGACCAGACCGGGACTGAGACCGGGACCAGACCGGGACTGAGACAGGGACCAGACCAGGACCAGACCGGAACTGAGACCAGGACCAGACCGGGACTGAGACCGGGACCAGACCAGGACCAGACCGTGATTGAGACCGGGACCAGACCGGGACTGAGACAGGGACCAGACCAGGACCAGACCGGGACCAGACCGGGACTAGACTGGGACTGAGACCCGGACCGGACTGGGGCTGAGACCGGGACCAGACCGGGAATGAGACCAGGACTGAAAACGGTTTAGTCCTGGTTTAGTCCTGCTTCAGTCTTGGTTCAGTTGGGCATCACAGTTTAAGTCATGTAAATGGACTTTATCCATTTTTTCCATTATTCATTTAAACACAAAATTGAAAAATGAAAAAAAAAAAAAAAAAAGATTCATTATCCGTTTTTTTTTTCATTTTGGTTTTCGAGACAAATAATGAAGAAAATATTTGTTTTTTTTATTTCTTATTTTTGGTTTTATATTGAAAAACGAATGAATGAATGATGAACAGATTGTTTTTGATAACATGAAGCCTAAAATAACATAATATTGGTCCTTTAATTTTGAGTCAATTGCGTCAACTATTTTATCCTCTGTTGGCTTAGTTAGAAGCAGATCCAAAAGCCTTTAAATCCACATGCAATACATTAAAACCCAGCCTCTGTCCTTCTTGCATGATAAAGAATTAATTTTATGTTGGACATCTATTGGTTTTATAGAGCCAAATGTTCCTGGGTCTAGTGGAGTATTCACTACAGCTGATAATGTAAATGGGCAGAGGTGCTGTTAAGTGAATTTCAATGCTCTGCAGTCTGATACGGGGCCGTTAAACACAGTTCAGCAATGCAGCAAACAGATAAAGTCCAGTGCTTGGCTCCACAACTCAGGAATATTTACAACTCAGGAATATTTACTGCAGATTAGAAGACATGTGGAGGCCTGTATTGTGTCTTTAGTTTCAAATTATTACCGCAAAAGTGTGTACATTTGCCCATGAGTACTGAACCCTTTTAGCGGTTTCAAATATGATGATGAGAAAAATTAGGTTAGGATGAAAACAATACAAAGTAGTGGTCTTTTTCTAGTGTTAAACATGCGTGGTTGTGATGTCATTAGGTGGAGATCCAGAAGCACTCCTCCATATAAGTCTTTAAGCACTGAGTTTATATGATGATGGTCTGAAATTGAAGACACAAAAGTGGCATCGCGTCTTCACTATTTATTCCGTGTTTAGATGAGCGTTTTTGGGAAAAGCAAAAGTGTGTGGAATTTGATTGGGTATGCATGATTAAACGCGAACACGACGTGAGCAGATCTGACCAGAGTTTTGCGTCTTGGGCAGTGTAGACGGAAATGCTACGGCGGAGCATATTAAACCGTCACCGTGTAAACGAAAAGCTCTTCCAGTAAAATATTGTGTGGTTTTTACCCACAAGTGTTCTCGTGTAAAGACACCCTTACAGCCCACACACATTCACCAGACTCATTCTGATCATTCCAGCGCCTCAACTGTGAAGTTAACGCTAGCTGCTTTAAAAGTTACTGTTTTAGCCTAACCTAACCCACAAGATCAGAGGTGTCCAACCTTTTTCCTCTCGTGAGCTACTTTTAAAAAAACTAAATGCCAGAGAGCTACTCATTTTGGTCGCAAGAAATTGAGAAAGTAGAAGAGCTATGGCAAGCTTTAGACTGTGTACAATTAAGTTGCCTATAAAACATAAACCTTGATCCATTTATTAGTGCCATGTTAGGTATCAAAAAATGCATCAAAACACATTTACAGTGGTAATTAATCAGATTTTAGTTATTAAGCACTATACATATAATTCAGAAATCCTTTGCCGAGCTACTTGGAAGGGGGGTGGAGAGCTACTGATAGCTCCCGAGCTACAGGTTGGACACCCCTGCACAAGATGAATTTGCTTGATATTTGTGAGTTCATGAACACACAAGAATTCATGTTGTCAGGCTCCAGCTGTTGCCCTGGGCTGGGACACCATTGGTGAAACAGCCAAACAAACCAAAACAAATATGACCCCGGACAACAGACTTCACTAGGTGTATTTCTGTTTACTTCACTTTTGGGTCAGTCTTGTTCACATACACCGTGTACAGTGTTGGGAAGGTTACTTTTTAAATGTATTCCCCTACAGATTACAGATTACATACCCTAAAATGTAGTTTGTAACGTAATCCATTAAATTACTTAAAGTGAGTAACGTAATCTGAATACTTTGGATTACTTGATTTGCTGTAGAGAAGCAAAGGCGAGGATATCTTCACATAAGAAGTTTTGTCTGCTAAAAGAAAATGAAAAGCCCAGACTTTACTGAACCAAATTAAAAATATTATTGATAGAAGAGGAGACACAGTCCACACAGCATGGTCCTGGTTTACACCTGGTTTAGTCCTGGTTTAGTCCTGGTTTACACCTGGTTTAGTCCTGGTTTAGTCCTGGTTTACACCTGGTTTAGTCCTGGTTTAGCCCAAAATGTGAAAATAGGAAAATACCGCCTTGTAATCCATTTATTTCAACAAAGTAACTGTAATCCAATTACCACTCACTGAAACAGTAACTGTAACTGAATACAGTTACTCATAATTTGTACTCTGATTACACAACTCTGGTACATGTAATCTGTTACTCCCCAACACTGACCGTGTATCATTCACCTCAAACATACACCCAAAAGCCATGTAGCTCTATGACAATGGACCCTGTGATGGTGATCTTTTCTTTCACCTGAATACACCCTGAGGACTGAACGAGCAGATGACAGCAGAGAAAAAGACACAGACAGACACAGACTCACCTGTGGAGACAGGCAGGAGGAGATGTGTCTCGCTGATATTAAGTTGATCCAAAGCCTCATCTGCAGTGCCCGCTCAGGCATATACTGTATATATGTGATCCTTTTTACCCAATTTCAAACACTTTTACTTGCACTGCCGAGTGCGTAGGTCGTCCATGTCCACACCACACTCGAGTAGCTGACCACCTCTCCGAGAAAATGCTCTTTGACATTTACCCAAGCAGTGGCATTGTGAAACAACAGTTGAATAAGAGCTTTCTGCATTTGTGGATGGGAAAGATATTTGTGCTTCTCTCTCAACTGGTTTGAACAAAAGTTTTATTTCACTACTACTCCTATTATTACTACTACTGGTACTACTACTGCTACTACAATTTCAACTCTGCAACTCTCCAAACAGTTTAGCCTAAATGTTTGATCAGACGTGTTCCCTGCGCGTGTTTATCGGCGGCGCTTGCTTTTCCATGGCTAAATGCTTCCCCAGTCTTCAGAGCCCTCTGCCCAGTGTGTGTGCGTGTCTATGGGTTTGTTTGTGTGTGCGCTATAAATGAGATGGAGATTCCCAGTGAGCCGGGAGTCTTATTGGCTGATTAATAATGTAGGGAATATGGAGCACGTCCACACTGCACATTACAGACTTCACACAGGCATATTTTCCATACTCACAACATTAAACTTTTAGATAGGACCGAATGCATCTCCACTGCGCATCCAATGTTTCTTTTTTACTGTAAAGTCAATTAGTCTAATATTTAATACAGAGATAGAGGGTCTAGTCACTAAGAAAAATCATCAGGTCCAACATTTGTGCGTTTCCCTTTTGGATATTAACAGCTAATATCCCTAACTTCAGATATTTTTGAATTTATCCTCTAGACAAAAACTACTACAACCGTGACCTCCTGTAAAAAGATAAAGTTCTGAACCGCATGTCAGATCTGATAAAGTAGACAACATGTTAAGCTCGTTGGAATTACATTGGAGATGCTTTTTAGTGAGACAGAATCAATGAAAATGACTGATCTGCTCAAGGTCAGAGCGCTTCCTTTCGTTCTTTTCACAGGGAAATTCAATAGGTCTTCAAACTGAGGCATATGCGAGGCCTCGAGCTATCTTAATATTAAACATATTAAGTATTAATATTGTTGTATAAAGAGTCAGAAGTATGATTGGGTTCAAGATAAGTTTTGATTAATTTTGTTAAAAGTTAAAAGTGCTATATTAAATTGACTCGTGAGCTTTAAAGGGATAGTTTTGGACATTTTGGACATAGGGCCTCATTTCCTAGTGAGCCAGAGTGTTGGAGACGTGTGGAGACACTTTTTTAAAATATTCCATCCAGTCCTTGTATTTGCAGAGGTCGCTGGTGCTAGGCTAGTGCATGTCAATGGCCATAGTTAGCGTGCCACTTAAAACAGTCTTACCCACTCCACAAAACACCCGAAGCAAAACTATTATTACACCAGACTGTCAATGTGAATGTTTGTGTTGATCGAATAATGTTTGAAATAAAACTAACCTTGCATCGCATGAATCGTCACATGTTGAGGAACTATTTTCTCATATATCAGTCTGCCCCTGCCAAGCTTTTAACTCTCTGCTGCTGCTCAGACATAAATCCTTCAAATGCAAGGTTGGTTTTACTTCTAAAATTATTTTATCAACACAGACATTCACATTGACAGTCTGGCGTAATAATAGTTTTGCTTCGGGTGTTTTGTGGAGTGGGTAAGGCTGTTTTTAGTGGTAGGCTAACTATGGCCATTGACATGCACTAGCCTAGCACCAGTGACCTCTGTAAATACAAGGACTGGACGGAATATTTTAAAAAGTGTCTCCAAACATCTCCAACACTCTGGCTCACCAGGAAATGAGGCTCTATGTCCAAAATTGGACAAAACTGTCCCTTTAAGTAATGTTAGAATGTTGTTACCTTGTCCAAAACAGACCATGGAGCAGTGTTTTGTTTCATTCTCACATGTTTGAGTGATCCTTCATTATTAGTCTGTCTGTCACCAAAGCTCAAAATGCTTCGGTTCACATTGTGATGTCATGAACTGGTAGTTTTCTGGCCAGCTACCTTTTGCCTTTATCTCAGTAGAAATGGACAGTTCCAGGGCTGAAATGATCCAAATAATTCTAATGAAGGTGCATGGGGTTTAAAAACACAGCGGAGCACTTCCAATGTTACCATAAGAAGCATCAGGAGGTGGAACAGAGTGTTTTCAGTTTGAGAGAAAAACTCTAAATATGCAAGATTTGTGTGTTAAACATGTGTGAATGAAACAAAACACAACTCCAGGAATGTTTGTGATCAGGAAACATTATAACATAGATCAGGAAATAGTGTAATAGGGCACTTTAATAAACACATATAATGCAAAATGTAGTTTAATATGACTGTTGAAGCATGTTGTTGTCCCCTCATTGAAAACATGCCTAGTGTAACACGTTTCATTCACAATTTATCCATTAATCCTGAGTCGTCTTCACTCCATAATGCTCTGTTTGATTTTGTGCTGTTTTGCTGTGTCATAGATAAAACTCTGGACTTCCCCTGCTCAGTTTTTAAGCTCATAAAACATCACTAGTCTCATTAAGCAGTCAAACTGTGGTCACAATGAATGCACGGCTCCATTAGCATTCACAGAGGAAAAGGACTTCAACTTTCTAAATGTGCATTCCTGTTGCTGACAGCGGGGGGAGCTCCAGAGCCTAAATGCCTCATGAGTTGGAGTTGAAGTTTTTAAAGTACATTTTTTATTATGCAGCTATTATTTTAATTTAGAATATTTTAAATATATATCCCAAGGTGACCAAAAGCTTACTTAAAAGTAAATTAATGCATAAATCGTGCATACTGTTTAAAGGTCCGCTATGTAATTTTTCTGTTGGGGGTCAGTCACCTTCTTCTTTCTATGGAGCTGTCACTTGCTCTGCTTTAAATGTTCCACAGTATGACATTAAACAGCTCTACCTTACTTTTTTTTTTTTTTTTTTTTTTTACAGGTGGTTTTATGGCTCAAAAAGACCTAAAAAAACAGGAATTCTGACAGTGAGCAGGGCTGCCACAGATCAGAACTCATTTATAAAGCTCGCTTGGGCACAAATCATTGCGTAGGCAGTCTTTAGAGCTTTAGATTGAATTTATTTAGAAAGTTATTTTTTATTTACCATAAATTCATATTTTATTATACCTTAAAACCAATTATAAAAATATCATTCTTAAATTTATATAAATGTTAAAGTGAACTATTTTCAGTCCCAGCTTAAGTTATTTCAGTCAGTTTAAGTCTTTTGGTTATAGAGTAAGAGGGTGGGTCTATGAGGAAAAAGTAGGTCAAATAATCAGGTCAAATAGGGAGGCAGGTGCATGACACATGCTGAATATGCCGAAAATCTGCAAATTAAAGAAATCAAATGCACTACGGACTACGTGAGTTTTTATACATTAATTTGGTGTGAGTCAAGAAGCGGACGCCTAAGGATGGTTATTTACATGTCTTACAGCTCATGTTAAATTACAAGCCAGAACAGCAGGATTTATGAAACTCCTCCTAAATGCCGCATTTTGTTTATCTTTATGGCAGCTAGGACCCTGCTGTAAGCTCTACACAAAGTCTGGAGACAAGCTGAAAAAGCGACAGTTGTGGAGAGGAGCAGAAGTGAAGAGAGTATGAGGAAGTGTTTGATTAGGAATTCATCAGAAAATCCATGTTACCTTCAGATTTGTGCATTTAAGCAGAGGATAGCCAAAACACAGAGAAGGGCTGTTTATTCCACCCATTATTCTCTACAATATTATACATTTGAAACTCGTACACGAGCGTGGCCACTTTCCCAGTGCAGCACAGGGTCTCCCGCAGTCAGCATCGTGACCATAGACTTCTATAAAACACAGTCTGTGATCCAGCACAGAAAAGCTGAAATAATGACCAGACCTGAGAGAAAATTCTTCCCTCGAAGAGAGCGCAGGAGCAAGGCTTTGGTTTAATGAAGCACTGGGATTAAACGCAACTTCAACACCGAGCGCCAGAGTGGCCCGAGTCTGCACACGACATGAAACCTACTGGGCCGAACCTGACCTGAACTCAAAATATTCTCTACATTTTTGTGTAATGGGGAGCTTTTGCAAACGGCTCTCCCCATCTTGACCCAAGCCCGCGCACTCACAGAGGTAAGCAGAGTTTGGATGTTTGGTGTGAACTCTTACTGGCAGAATAATAGATATTTATCTGATGTGACATGATTTTACGTGCTCAGATTCTAGCTGCAAGTGGGATCTATAAAGCACAGATTGCGTGGTTCAGTGTGTGCGGGTTTTTTTTTTTCTAAATTTGGAGTTTGTGGGGCGCACACCTCTCGTGGCCACTAGGAGTACACTCTAGCTTAGGACAACTCCTACACAGTCCTTTATAAATGAATCCCCTGGCCTGTAATTTTCCTTGAGTTGGTCTCCATGAAGATAGAAAAATGTAATGCTATACTATCCGACATTCCAGACAGCTGTTGGTGCCAGTTACTTCACTCCATGAAAACGATATCGCTTTACCTGAAAGTTCCTCAGTATTTCATTCAACTTCTCCATTTTGCATTTATTCATCAGCAGGTGTCTTTGTGAGGGGGGTCACCTTTCCACAGATCTGAGGGCTCATTTATAAAACTTTACGTGGAATTCTTATTAAAAGTGTGTGAAGGAACAAAACACAAACTTCAACAAAGTTATTCCATCTTGCTCACTTCTAATCTCTTTTAACTTCAAGGTGCACTAGGTAACTTTTTGTTGGGGTTGTGTCATGGATCTATAATAAAAACTGGATGAGGTGCTCCCCCTCTGTTCAGACTAGTGGCCGCTCCAGGTACTGCAGATCCCGGGAGCTTGGCCTGGAAAGAATTCTCCCACAGAGCACAATGCAATTTTGGGGAATTCAAACTGCCCGTGTTTGGCTGATAGGACATCGACAACTTTCACAAAGGTCGGATTTAAGGATTCTTTTCTATTTTCACAGCATAAACTTTTTTACATTTTTAAATCCTCAAAGCGCCTAAAAGTTAACTTTGTAAGACTTAGCCTCGCCCTGCTTTGAGCCCGCACTACCAACAGCTCTACCTTACATTTATTCAATTACAGGTGGTTTTATAGCTAAACAATACCTAGAAAAACAGGCCTTCTGACTGAGCGGGGTCGCCCCTTCACAGATCTGACCTGTAACTTGGTCTGGTTTGGTCTCCATGAAGATAGAAAGGTTAAATACAATACTGTGAAACATCTCAGACAAAGCAATCAGGTATCCGTGGAGATAAAAATTTGACAGACCCTCCACCCGAAAAGTTACACAATGCACCTTTAAAGAGAGGGCATTTACTGCTAACACGTGACATATTTTGATCACC
The DNA here is from genome assembly GCF_026225935.1 of Boleophthalmus pectinirostris. Lineage (NCBI taxonomy): Eukaryota > Metazoa > Chordata > Actinopteri > Gobiiformes > Gobiidae > Boleophthalmus > Boleophthalmus pectinirostris. The sequence continues at coordinate 36,786,592 of NW_026571133.1, forward strand.
ATGTTACCTTTAATTTATTTTAAAAAGATATAATTGTTGAAAACAAAGTATTAACATGTTTTATACCAGGGGTGTCAAACTCATTTTGTTCCGGGGGCCGTATCCAACCTACTTTGATCCCAAAAGGGGCCGGAACAGAAAACTCATGGCATATATACCCCAAAAATAACAATACGTTCAAATATTTGTGCAGAGAAACGCAAATCTATTACTGTAATATTTTTAACTAATGAACTCTTTCTTTTACAAAATATTATAATATTATGAACAACCTGAAACTAAGAAAAATGCAATTTCAACACAATGTTTTAACATGAACTTGTATGCAAATAGGAATAAGTCAATTTTTTTGGGGGAAAATCCTGCACTCGGCTCCACTTTTCTCATTTTTGACATTCTGCTGATGAGGGTGTCATGGTCAACAGTCAAAACGATCGTCCTTTAAGAGCGTTTGGAAAGAGACAAGTCTTCATTTGTGCTGCTCTGGTGGGAGGGGCCACGCACAGAGACACTGGAGACGCAGAAAATTACCAATATTTTAATAGAAAAATATAATTAAAATATTTTAGTAGAAAATCAGCCGAGGACCAGATTAAAGGTCTTGGAGGTCTTAAAGGTCTTGGAGGGCCGGATCTGGCCCCCGGGCCACATGTTTGACTGTTTGACACCCCTGTTTTATACGTTTCACTTTAATTTTTGATGTTGTGGTTCCCCCTCCCTTTGCTTCCAAAGCTCACTCTTCAGAACACTATCACAGCACAGAGACACGAGAACACTTGGGCATGATTAATTGATAATTGATCATTAAGAATTTCATCGATTACATTCATTTTAATCGACAAACCGAATGTAGTTTGCTGTGTGTAGTGTGACCAAACAGGGGTCCGTACATGTGTCTCTCTGCATCAGAAGGAGTGAGGAAACAGAAACGTTCGGTCAGTCTGCAACATACGGAAGCACAAATGCGTATTTAACGATGACTTGTACAAGAAATTCCACGCTTTCTGTTGCATTCGGGACAAGTGTGAGTCCATGTGCACAGTGTATAAAGCAGCACATATGTTTTGGTGTCCAGTGGGAAAAAGTTTTGCCAGGTGAGAGACGCTCAATGTCGATGACGAGTCCCCACCTCCCACCTCCCGTACGGTGTCCTGGTTTTGACAAACGCAAATCTGGTCACACTAACCTGTATTCCACTGAATCATGTCTTTTAATCTGACAGAAGTTCACCGCATCAGCGACACAAGAGCTGTAGTTTTATCTTCGCTTAGTTTATGCAAATTAGCGATGTGGTTTTAAATTCTGTTTCTGTGAGAGTTGCGCAAAACTGAATTAAACACATTATAATGTCAAACAGCTAATGTGGCTCTAGAGTCGTTACGGTTTATATGTCGTAAAGTTGAATTTATTTATGCAGATTAGTAGTGCAGATAGTAATAATAATGATGATAATTTTAATATAGAAATGTTAATGATTAATTGATAATCGATTGTTAATTCTTCCGACGATCGATTAAGAAAATTTCATTGAATGCCCATCCCTAGTAAAAACAACAAAATGTTTTATCGGAAGTACTTTTCGTTTAGACGGTGACGGTGTTTGGGGGGATTAACCACCCTCCAGAGTGGAAAAGTTGAACACACTCCGCCGTAACGTTTTCGTCTACACTGCCCAAGATGCAAAACTCAGCTCAGATCTTCTTACGTCGCGTACACGTTTACGTCACATACATACAGTACACAGAAATGTCGGATGGCATGCATACCCAATCGAATTCCACACACTTTTGCGTCACCGTACACGCGCAGATTTCCTTCCTAAAACACTCGACTAAACGCGGAATAAAAAGAGAAGACGCGACGCCACTTTTGCGTCTTCTGTTCAAACCGTCATCATATAAACGTAGTTGCATCCCTCTAACAAATCTACTACACATCGAATCAGGTTTGTGAAGTCGTAGTGTATTGTTTTGGATCATGCTTTTGTGTACTGCTTTAAAAAAAAAAAAATACTCAGGCGTGTGTTTGAAAAGGAAATGTATAAAGTGGCAGAAACAAAAAATCTATCTCCATCCCCATCAAAACATACAGGTACTTTTACATCTCCGACTCCAAATCAACAGTACATTATCTGCTGTCTGCTCTGTTGACAAGATCCTGCTGGCATTTCCAAACACAGCCACAACAGAAGGTCAACTCCATTTATCACACACTCTTTATCTGGACCTGACCGCCTGGTGCCGCCCTGTAGCAACACCTGTCAACAACCCTGTCTCCTTTTCCTCCAACTCCCTTTTGTTCTCCTCCTCCTCCTCTCTTCTGTCCTCCAGTGACTCTCTGCTCCTCTTCATCCTTCTTCCCCACTCCCTTTTCTCCTCATATCTTCTCTTTCTCGCTTCTTTCTTCTCCCTCCTCGTCTACCTCTTCCCTTCCCCTTTCCTCCTCCACTTCCTCCTCCTCTCCCTCATCCCTTCTTCTTCTCTCTCTCTCCCCCCGCTTCCTTTCCTTCCTTGTCTCATCCTCTTCCTCCTCCTCTTCCTTATCCCTTCTCTCCTTCTTCTCTCTCCCCCTCCCCCTTCTCCTCCTTCTCATCTTCCTCCTCTACCTCCTGCCTTCTTTCCTCATCTTATTCCTCCTCTCTTCCCTCCTTCTGTCCCTTCTCTCCTCCTCCCTTCTTTCCTCCTCCTCCTCCTCGTTCTTTCCTCCTCTCCCCCCTCCCTTTTCCTCCTTGTTTCATCCTCTCCCTCCTCCTCCCTCCTCATCCTTGTCTTTCTCCTCTACCGCCTGCCTTCTTTCCTCCTCCTCTTCCTCCTCCCTTCACTCCTCCTCCTCTCTTCTCTCCTCCTTCTCTCCCTCCTCCCTTCTGTCCTCCAACAACTCTCTCCTCCTTTTCCCCTTCCTCCTTCCTTTTCCTACTCCACTTCCTCCTCTCCTTCTCCTCTCCCTCATCTCTTCTCTCCTTCTTCACTCTCTTCCTCTGCTTCCTTTCCTCCTCCTCCCCTCATTCCTCTTTTCTCCTCCTTGTCTTGTCCTCCTCTGCCTCTTGCCTCCTCTCCTCATCCTGTCCCTCATCTCTTCTCCTCCTCTCTTCACTCCTACTCTTCTCCCTAGTACCTTCTCTCCTCCCTTCTCCTTTTCTTCCTCCTCCCTTCTCTCCTCTTTCTGCCTTAGCCTCTACTCCTCCTCCCTTCTCTCATCCTCCTCTCTCTCCTACTCCCTTCTCCTCGTCTTCCTCCTCCACTCCCTCCTCCCTTCTCTGTTCCTCCTTCTCCTCCCTTTCCCTCCTCCTCCCCTCCTTCCATCTTATCTTTCTCCTCTACCACTTACCTTCTTTTCTCCTCCTTCTCACATCTTCTCTTCCTCGCTTCTATCTTCTCCTCCCCTCCTCGTCTTCCTCTTCCCTTCACTTCTCCTTTTCCCTTCCTCCTCTCTTTTCCTCCTCCTCTCCCTCATCCCTTCTTCTTCTCTCTCTCCCTCCGCTTCCTTTGCTCCTCCTCCCCTCCCTCCTCTGTTCTCCTCCTTGTCTTTCTTCCGCTTGCCTTCTTTCCTCCTCCTCTTCCTCCTCCCTTCACTCCTCCTCCTCCTCCCTTATCCCCTCTCCCTCCTCCCTTCTCTCCTCCCCTGCTGTCTCCTCCTTTCTCTCCTCCCTTCTCTCCTCCTCCCTTTTCCTCCTTGTCTTCCTCCTCCTCTCCCTCCTCCCTTCTCTCATCCACTCCCCTCCCTTCTGTCCTCCTCCACTCCGTCATCCCATTCTCTCCTCTTCTTCCACCTCCCTTCCCATCTCCATTCTCTCCTCCACCTCCCCTCTTCCTCTCCCACTTTCCCTCCCTCCTCCTCTTCTTCCTCGTCCTCCTCCTTGTGCTATTTCTCAAGTTAATCTTCCTCATTCCCCAGCAATCCTCATTCGTACTTAGAGACTCCTCCAAACAGTTATTTGTATTGATGCAGACTACCTGACATGCACTTTAATCAGGCCTACATCACTCTGCTCTGTGTGTGTGTCCATGTGTGTGTGTGTGTGTGTGTGTGTGTGTGTGTGCTCCAGGCATCACTGCAGTTATTTCTCTGGCTCTTCGGCTCCTCTCATTATTATTGATACTTGAGGCCCCCCGCACCAGGGTTGTTCTCTGGTCATTGCAGCTCGTGAACAAGAGAGAACAAAGGATGAAGAAGAGTTAGAAGTCAAACAGACACAAACATGCAGACGGATAGAAATACAGTGTAGGTGTAACTTTGAAATGTACCAAACGACAGCTGCTTCATTTTTATCTATGGGTCAGTTTGTATGATATCAGTCGTTTTCAAGGAATCTCCCCTATGAGCCATCTCAGATTTGGCTGAAAACAATTCTAAAATCACCAAATGAAAGAATCTCAAATTTTAGCTCAATCCCTTGAGTCGTTCCTGAGTTATGGCCCATTGAAATTTTGGGGCCATGCTCACTTTTTCAGAAGCCTTAATTTATAAGCATGTTTGAGAGACCAGAACTTCATAAAAAATAGAGCTAGGAAGCTGAAAATAGATTCTTGGATAGATTTAGGGAAGGAAACTATAACTTAAGGGGCTTTTTGAATTTTAAATTGCCTCGTGCTTGAACGACAAGAAAACGTTTTTGTGTCTCTGTTTGTGGTGTAAAATTATGGAACAACTTGAAAATAGAATTAAAACTCAATTCAAATATACATGTATATAAAAGGGCAGGTAAAAAATGTATTATTTCAAAATACTGTGCTGAAGAAATTAGTGCTTAGTGCATATGTGTGCATGTATGTATGTATGTCTATGTATATGGGTGTTATATATATATATATATATATATATATATATATATATATATATATATATATATATATATATATATATATATATATATATATATATAGATAGATAGATAGATAGATAGATATAGATATGTGTATGTAGGTATGTATATATTATATCTGTGTATATGATGTGTACTATATCTGTGTACATAATATACATATATTTGTTGTTGTTAGATTTGTAATGCAATGCGGGGACTGTACAATTATTGCTTATATTGTACAGGAAATGAGAAGTCTATATATGTTTTTTGTTAATTTGTGACGGTAGAAAAAAAGGTATTTACTTCCTCCCACTCCTTTTTTGGACACAAGGAAAATTCGGCGTAACATTTATTTTGCCTGTTATTACAGAATAGAAATATTTACTTTTTGTGTTAAATCTATGTATTTACGTTTTTTATTTATGTTCTATGTATTACTGTCCGAATAAACATTCATTCATTCATTCATTCATTCATTCATTTACATTCTGATTTAAATTTAGATTTAGATTCTGAATCTGTTGTCAAATATTGTGTATCTTTATTAAGGGGGCTGCTGTGGGCCCCCAAAATCTCACATTTGGTTGCCGCTCAGTTATTTTATTTTTTTTTATTTTTGAGGTCCAAGATCTATTTTCTCCAAGCAGATATTTACAAACTCACTGTTGGACCTGAATATTTGAGAGAATGACCATTTCTGACAACAATCTCACACTTTTCTGAGCTTTCATGTGGACGGTGTAGAGTCCCGAATATGATCACAGACCAAATGTGATCTTTTTGGCCCCTTCTTTGGACCCTTAGTTCCCGATGTGGGCACAGTTAGATGTTGATAAAATTTTTACCAGAGAAACTTTGGCATAGTCTGATTAGTTTAAAGCAATAAAAACATCTACTATTAACTTCATTTCAAACTGAATTTTTGAAAATGAGCTCTCACAGGTCATTTTTGGTGGAGCATAGGTACTTTTCCACCTGCTAGGTTCAATTATCTTTAATAACCTTAAACACTAGTTGCTTGTTATAAGTTTTTTATGAAGTTCTGGTCTCTCAAACATGCTTATAAATGAAGGCTTCAGAAAAAGTGAGCATGGCCCCAAAATTTCAACAGGCCATAACTCAGGAACGACTCAAGGGATTCAGCTAAAATTTGAGATTCTTTCATTTGGTGATTTAAGACATTTTTAAACATTTTTTCAGTCAAATCTGAGATGGTTCATAGGGGAGGGAGGCTGATTTCATATGGACTGACTCCTATGTTATAATGTTGTTTCTTCTTTACAAACAGACCTGGAGTTGTGTTTTGTTTCTTTCACACATGTTTAACACACAAATTCTGCATATTCAGGCTGAGTTCTTCTCTCAAATGGAAAACATGACACCACCTTGTGATGTCATGTGGTAATACAGGAAGTTCACCGTTGTGTTTTTAAACTCCATGCACCTTCATTAGATTTATTTAGTTTATTTCAGTCCTGGAATTGCCAATCTCTACTGAAGTAAAGGTAAAATGAGCTACTGTTTCATGACATCACAAGGTGGAACAGAGCATTTTGAGCTTTAAAGATGTACACAAACTACTACTACTATTACTACTACTACCACTAATAATAATAATAATAACTTGATGTAATTATTGTAATTAATAGTAGAGACAATAATAATGATTATTGTTATTGTTGTAATAGTTATAATAATTATAATAATGAAAAAGGGGGTGGGAATGCCTTTAAAAAATTAACTTTGAGATTGTAATAAAAATAAAATAAAAGATGCTGAAAGGAAATGATGATAGTGAAAATAATATTAGCTTAAGTATAGGGACTAAAAATGTAAAAAAAAAATGGAAGAAAGAGAGAGAAAACGGGATTTCAATTATAAATTGGCCCCCCAAAATATATGGATGTAAGCCTAGAGGTGTGTTTATGCTGCTCTACCACATTACTATTGTTTTATTTAACTAAATTTGTGTCGGTGTGTGGTCGGGGGGTTGCTGTGGTGTTGCTTTATGTTTTAGTGTTTTGTTTTTATGTTGATTATTGTATTTTGTTACATGTTATATTCTGTTGTCTTTAATAAAAAAAAAAAAAAAAAAGAATTATTCAAACACGTGTGAATGAAACAAAACACTCCAACTCCAGGTATGTTTTTGATGAGGTAACAATATTATCTCAAGGCTAAAAGCTCACCAGACTTAATTTTGCGTAATATAGGACCTTTAAATATGAAATTCTTGTTGATGATGATAAAGTAGGAGCACAATGGCATAGTGGAACCCATGTACCAAAAGACAGCTGGTTCATTTGAATTTTGAACACTTTGCATATGTATTTCCTATGGTAACCTGGTTCCCTCCAGATTAATATGTGTAGCCATCTGAAATGAGTTGTACACTTCAGTGTGGAACAGCTGTCTGTGTGGAGCTGGCACCTGCGTCATTCTATGGAAACAGAAAGTGAAAACCATACTATGGAAAAGTGTCTGTTGATACACATTCTATGCCATACTGTGGGACACTATAGCTAAAGTAGGGATGCACCGATCTGATACTGGTATCGGATATTGGCGCCTATACCCTGGTTGGGCATGGAAATTGATGTAAAAAGACAATTTATGCCTGAATTTAACCCAGAAAACCTCAAAGTGTTCTATTTGTACAAAACTGTTCTGTATAGTTACTTGACTGATTTTGGATAAATTTATTTTATTTTTTTTATTTTGTTTTAAGAAAATAAATGCTGTTTTCAGTCTCTGCACTGGTATTGGCAAATATTGGATATCGGAAAATACTTCAATTCATAGTATCAAAATCTGTATCAGAACTGAAAAAAACTGCATAAATAAGCTCAATAAGATTCAGGTTTGTAGAGATGCAAGCATGTAAACGTTTTGATATGTTTTTAATAAACAATAAGTGCTTTTATTTTAGTTTATTTTTGGTCTAAGGTTACGTTTACACTGAAACGAATCACCGTATCACAGTATCAGAAACGATTTGCGTCCAGACACATTGTTTAAGTGTTTGCAATCAAACTCGTCTGTAACACAAAACCATCTGAAATGCTAGTCACATGACTAGGCTGCCGTTACATCATCACAATGTCACATGGGCGGTAAGACCAAAGAACTGGAGCACCGTGTCTGAAGTTGCAGCAGCCAATTTCGAGCCGAAAGTAATAAGTCATTCTAGCTACACAGTTTCCCGTTTGTCTACGGTTTGTTTAAACTGTTTTTCCGCAATAGCGTCACATGACCAATGTCACAAACCCAGAGAATCAGGAAGACGCAAGTCACAGTGACATGGTCCAATAAGGACGCAACTAGAGCTCCTACGTCAGCGTATCAATGTTTTCAGGCGTCCACACAGTGCCAGATTAGGTCCGTACTCAGATGAATTTGTGGGAACTGGCAGGCACCAGATGAGGCACCACCTCTGAAGCCATTTTCCATCAGATTAGTGTGGACGAACATTGCATCCACAACGACAACAACTTGAATACATACTGGATGGGGCCTAAGAAGTTCCATACTGTGGCTTTAAAGGGTGCAATAATTATGTAATGTTTCTGGTGGAGGGTCAGCTACCTGCATGCCTGTTTTAGTTTTGCCTGGAATTTTCCACAATTTGTTCAAATCTATCTTGTATTTATTCAATCAGTGTGTAGCTCCAATAGCTCAAAAGATACCTTGAAAAACACACATTTTGCCTGTGAGCTGATGTTCCCATGGAGACAGCAGACCTTCCACCAAAAAAATAGATATTTCACTTCAAACAATGGAAAACAAGTCAGGCAATTCTGTGAAACACGACTGAATGAAACAAAACAAGATCCTCGATATATTTTTGACGAGGAAACAATGAGTGGCTCTGAGTTGTGACAGTAAAAGCTTGTAAAACTTTATTCTTTTTACAAACTTCTGTAATAGAAGACATCACAGCTGAGTACTTAAAACTCGCGTGCACCTGCCAAGCCTGCATTCAGAAGCAGATCTTGGCGCTAATAAAAGAAACACTCGAAAATAGTGACAACCCCAGAGATATAAGCTTACAGATAAAGAACAAAAGACCATATGGCGTATACAAAAGCTTAAATGAAGTATTCAGAGATAGACAGAAATTACTGTACATTTCTTAAAACTAAACGGTAATATACAACTATAATAATTTATATTTAAATGTTCAAGTGTTTGCAAGCTTCTTAAAGAGGGAGTGTTAAACTTTCATGGGGTATTAACTGCACATAATAACACAATATATTTTGATCACCATGTTACCTTTTATTCTTGTAAAAATGCTTGAAACAATGTATTAACATGTTCAATAAGTTCGAGCAAGTACTCCTTCCCTTTGCTCTCCATGCCAAGTCACTCCCCCTTCAGAGAGCTACCACATTCTGCTAATGAAACGACTGCACATCGTCAAATTGTATAGGCGAGTTTCAGCTGACGTCATTGTTATTAAAAGCCCGCGTTGCATGCTGGGAAATATTTTGGTCGGAGGCAAGAAACACAATAGCGGTCAAACACAGTGTGTAACCTCACGTATTTATCCCCAATAATGGTAAATTCCTGCCGCATTATCAGATGCACAAATAGAAGCACGGAAGAAAGAAAATGTACTTTTCGTATTCCGAGTGAAAAGAACCGCTAACAGTGAATTAAATGGCTTTTAAACATTCACAGAGCAAACGTAGAAGATCCTAGCAAACCGTGGACTCCAACAAGTTCAACAACACATCGAGACTCTTGGAGGCTTTCATCTTTTCTGCTGTGAATGGCCCAGGAGTTTCCACCAAGTAAATGTGGATATCGCCGAAGTGAATATTTGGCCAGGTAGTTGGTGATTCTGACCACAAATTTGGTTTGGTTCACCTTTTGTAGGGGTTGAAAAGGGTGATTTGGCTCCATCGATGCTTATGACCAATTTCTGGTCAAATTGTCTTCGGTCCTCTGCTGTTGGAGTGGATAAATAACCGGGATCAATACCCTTTGCATGCTTTCTCGCTCCGTTAGTCATGTTGAATTAGTGTTTATTGCCGCTGTAAAACCAGTAAGAGAATGTAACTCCAGTTAGGAATTTGATAAAAAACATGTTTAAAAATCCTACCCATTTTATTCACTTAGAAGGGGTTCTCAAACTGTGGGTGAGGGTTCAAAAAAGGAGATGCAGAGTGTTTCAGTGCAGTACAGTTTGCTTGGTCTATTTTAAGCCAAATTAACATTAATCATAAAAAAATTGAGATAGATTTATAAAAACATTGATATAAATGTGCCAAAACAACTGTAAAATACAAATAAAAGTAAAAACTGACGAAGATGGTTTTGATTTTGGTCTCGATTGGCTGTGGTCTCAGTCTCGACCTTTAAAAGTCTTGGTCTTGTCTTGGTCTCTCAGAGGTCTTGGTCTGTGGACCCTGTGGTCTCGGACAAGTCGTGGTCTCGATTAGTGCGGTCTTGACTACAACACTAGTGCATATACTGGTGAATTGGCATTCATTTAGATAGGCCCAGGCCTTATTATCCCGAAATAGCCACAGTGCACACAATTTGCGCACCCTTCTCACCTTTTTCACCCCTGACCCATTTTCATGCCTGTTGCAGTGTGCAGAATAAAATCACAATGGTCTTTTAGCTTTTTTTTTAATATATACAAACTCAGAACAGTTTGGAGGTAAAGGAATCTCTTTCTCAATTTAACAAAACATTGCAAACATAAAATAACTTTAAATGAACTCCGATGTCACAGGCTTTACACATTCTGTCCATTTAGATCACATTTTTAAAATAAATCCAGTTGCACTTTCAGTAAGAATGAAACTTTTCCATTGTATAAATCACTTGCACAATGTTAATCCAGTTCTCAGTTGGTGGTCACTCAGGTTTAAGTCCGGTCCTTGGTAGTGCCTTTTTACTTTTAACTTGCAACCAACAGGATGTGAAAGTAGATTTTTGTTCATACTTTTAAAGCCATCTAAAACTAGGTCACAATAACCCCTTAATGCCTGAATTTATTAGCCTGATTCTTCAGCCGGTTTAACTTTGTGGAAACCGTCTGACCTCACAGCATTAGGATTCGTTCGCTCGACCTTAGGTGGGTACTTTTTTTATTTAACCAATCGCTGCTATTTGGTCGTGACGTATGTATTGTGCCAAATCCCGTAGGAAGAAGGGCAATAACGTCTTTCCGCTTGATAAAATTTGCCAAATATTCTCTTTGTTCCCTTTACATCCTTGATCTCGGGAATCGTTGCCAACACAGAATGTATGGCTTCGTCTACATCCACCTCGACCGCTTTGTTTAATGTTGTGCTGTACCACAAAAGGGACCCAGACAAGTGTTGAGTTTGACGTCATGGCTTTACAGCTCTCCCTGATTGTCCTATGCACGGTCTATAACTTCCGGGGTTCTTGCAAACCGTCTAGTGTATTCCGATTCCTGACCTAGTCAATGGAGAGAAATGAAATTGAGCGGAGGTACAAGGTGGCACCAGTCTGGCTATGAATTTATATAGATTTATAGAAAAATGTTTTGTGTGTTTTGCTTTTAGTAGTAATAGTAGTAGTAGTAGATGGTAAATTAAATTGAGATTATTAATTTTACTACAGTAAAAAATAAATAAAATAAATAGAAATGTGGGTATGTTTAAAATGTGTGACAACTATAAACAAGTGCTTGCCAAAGGTTCCTAGGAAGGTCCTGCATATGCACTAACCGGCACTGGGGGAATGCATCTGCTGTCTCATCTTATTTCTTAATCTAAACGGTTTGTTGCATATTTGTGACAGTCGGCATTAAGGGGTTAAAGTTCTTCAGATCATTAGTAATTCTCAAGCTATATCTGTTCTGTGGCCACAGCTGAGGAAGACTGTCTGAAGTGTTCCTGCCAATCTTTACCATCTGCCTCTAGGACCATCCCAATCAATCACTCAGCACAACAGTCACACATTATAGACAAAGTTGGTAAAGTCTTGCCCAAGGACACAACACTGGAGGTAGGAGTTTGTGGACACTCAACCTCTGAAGCCTTGTTGCCTGTACTGTAGAAAGGTCTGCCACTGGCTTTTCTTTGTGGAAATTGTTTTGCTTTGCCTGGAATGTTCCACAGTATGGTATTTAACTTGTCTATTCCATGAAGACAAGCAGGTGATGGGACCAGGTCAAGTTACAGGTCTGATGCATAAGAAGCTAATCCTTGCTCACATACTTATAAAAAGTATTTTTGAGCAAAAAACAATTGTAACTGAATCAAAAGAAGATACATTATATAATTTAATGCTATACAGAGCAACATTCCAAGCAAAGCAATAACATCTCCATGGAAAAAAGCTCCTAGCAATCTTATATAGTTAACAATAGTTCAGTGTTTCAGCTCCAACATGTAATATTGATGTGTCCTTGGGCAAGACACTTCAATAACTTTATCCACAATGTATAGCTATGTTGTTGAGTGACTGATTGGTATGGTAGTAAGGAATGTTGGCACAGATTGGCAGTAACTTTTCTGACAGTCTACCCCAGGGCAGCTATGACTAAAGATATAGTTTGAAAACTAGTTTCCTAATGCTCTGTGGCAAGAATTTGAAGGGGAATGTACATTTTGATGATTACTATTGTATATTAGAGTTGTGAAAAGTATTCAGAACCTTTCCTGAATAGCTTTAGAGTGATTTTCAGCTGTTTCAGAACAAGTATAGGACCACTATGGAATCTACCTGGATGACTGAACAAGGGCGTAGGTTTGCATAGGGGCAGTGGGGACATGTCACAACCAATATTTGGGGAAGACATTGGTAGTCCCTACTGATATTTGCCATTTTATTTTATTAAACAAAAATATACATTTATTCCAAAATTTTTTCCAAACTCAGTAGTATTTTAGTTCACATTTTGCTTATTAGACGTTCTGAGATGTATTCAGTGATATGACGACAGGGTTACTCCTGCCGCTATTTCATTGGCTGCAACAGAGTGATGTCATTAGTGGAGCCAGGAGCCTAAACTTGGGAAGCAGCAGGACAGGGCCAGCAGCCGAAGATGTCGGCTTGAGCAGACATGAGTGAAGACGCTGCGCACCAAACATTGAAAAACTTTACAAAAGGAACTTACTTGGCTTCATCTTCAGTTAAACTTGTCTTATAATGAGTCACTGTGGAAAAAGAGCGACTATCACCACAAGTGCACCTCCCAAACGGAGCCCTACTCGTGCTCTGTTAACAGCCGGACTCTATTGACAATATTCCGTGGAAAAATATCTCGACATGACCTCACAAATATCTCCTCACCAACAAGCAAAGAGAAATCTGCTACAAACTTCTACATCGCTGTCATCTGCTAAAGAATCATCTTAGAAGGGCAATGTTTTTGTTTTTGCTGTTCAGTGCACAAGATCCCAATAATGCAGCGGTTGTATAATTTATTTTGAGAGCAAGAATTTTATAGGCTAATGTTATTTGTCATCTGGAATGCTTTTTCTGTTGCACAAGAGCCCAAAATGTTGTTAAAATTTGAAAAAAGAAAAAAGTTAAATGTATTCAGCATAGTGTGGCTGTGTGTGTTTACAAGTAACGTATCATTTGGTTTCATAGTACTTTTAAAAGAAAGTACTATGATTTATCCAGAAAAGTTATGTAGGGCAATTCAAAACAACAACTCCACATTACTTCCTCCTGTGTCATCATCAATCTCCAGTGCCAGTCTTGCTAGTCACGTACCCCACTGAACCATGGGTAATCGCCGCAAGCTGCACGATTCCCAACTCAAATTTCCTGAGTGGGACTTCTCTGCTGGCGGACCGTGCTCTCCGCTTGGGCCCTGATCTCTGAGAAGCAGATGTGGGCGCAGTGTGACTTGTTGACACGAAGCTGAAGTGCTGCAGGTGCCCCAGAGTCTGACATTTTTACAGGCAAATCTGCACTGGGCAACCCAACGCAATGTTACACAGTTGAGGGGGATTTTACATTGTTTTCATGCAGTCTTCTGGAGTGCCAGGTGGAACGGAGGAGGTCTGGGTACTCGGAGCACTCTGACGGATGGATTGTGCTGTTTGGAATCGGTTGGAAATGCGATTATAATGAGGCAAAGAGGGAGAATTGTACAATCATAAAATCAGAGCTATTCACGTGTAACGACTTGCTGCGAGTAAAAACTTGGGAGAACTTGGAAAAAGATTTTAGTTAATAATTGCTGCTTAACTTAAGCCATTTGAGAGAGTTATTTATTTATTTTTTTAATCATGGTGTGTGGTAATGTTAAAGGGCTTGTACTCAGTTTTTCTTCCATGTATTTAGGCAAAATGTGTCTTGCTCCAGTACAGATATATTGTATAAGCAGATCTTAAAGTCAAAATAAGTTCTTTGTATGCTGTCTGCATCTAATTATAACAAGTTTTAATCAGGAAGTGCACAATTAGAATGCTAGTTGTTGTTAGCAAAACTCCACTCTGAGAGTTGTGAAAAGCACCTAAAACTCATCATTGTGAAGAATTAGGATGCTCAGAATATATAAGGTAAATGAGGAATAACTGGACCACTGGAAGCCTTTTAGAATGAACTACCGTATTTTACAGGCTATTAGGCGCTCTGGATTATAAGATGCACTGGTCTATTTTCAAAATTTTTTCCATAAATAACCCGCACCGGACTTTAAATGAAACACAACAGTTAGATGGGTCAGTTGGACTTTGTTTGGTGCGTTCAGGGTGACTCTGGGCTTTGTTCAGTTGTGGCATGTAGGGAGGGTGCTGTCTGGGACCGCTGGATTGTTGGCGTGTTTGCAGTGACTCAGTTGTTCAGTTGTGGCTAGAAGTGGCACATTGCCCCGTTCCTCATCGGCGTGGAGTGATGAGTGTGGCTGCGGGTGTTTTTCTCTGTGCGGTCTATGTCTGCTCCATGTGTGTTTGCGTGCGCTGCAGGTGGTGCAGTTTTGTAGTTTACTGAAGTCATGCTGGGACACCCGAGTGGATTCGTGTATAGCGCGCTCTGGCTTGTGGGGCACGCGGTCATTTTTTGATGGGGTTAGACGCTTAAGAGCGCATCTAATAGCCCGAAAAATACAGTAGTTCTGTTTTTTCTCTCTCATGCGTGAGATTGACAGGCGTCTGCAGTAATGCGGTCACTATACTGTTGTGGTGAAGATTTAGCGGTCAGTCTTCAGTCCTACCCTCACCTATGGTCATGAGTTCTGGGTAATGACCGAAAGGATGAGATCGCGGATACAAGCAGTCGAAATGAGTTTCCTCTACAGGGTGGCTGGGCGCTCCCTTGGGTGAGGAGCTCAGAGTCGTCCATGTTGGGAGGAGCCATCTGAGGGGGCTTGGGCATCTGTTCCGGATGCCTCCTAGGCGCCTGTTTTGTTTTTTGTTTTTCTCATATTTTTAAGAATCAGATACAGTGTCCTTACTTTTTAATGGTAGTATTTTTGTAAATGCACTTTATAATGCACTTTCATTCATAAAAAGTGAATAATACTCAATGGGCAATGTGAGGAAAAAATATTGTTCTACTGTCCAACATAAAAAGTTTTCAAAAGGTGCACTATGTAACTTTTCTGGTGTGTGGGGGCACCTCCTGTCTGAAATACCCCACAGTAAGACTTTAAATTTATCTATCTCTTTGGAAACCAGTAACCACTGCAAGTGAGAGAGGTTCAAACTGAATGTTCCACAGCACACTGGGCTGGGACAATAAAGATTACAAAAGCATGCATGAAAAAACATGCATCAGAAACAAAAATCTTACAAGGTTAATAATGAGGGGAGACCTATTATGCATACGTGTAACAATTTAAGCTATAAAAATGAAATATGTGTGTAAAATATGACCTTTAAATCACACTTCTCTACCTTGCAACTTCAGCTCAAGAAGTTATAGCAACTGCCACACTCATCTTTATTCTGACACAAACGGAACCATAAAGGAGTTAAAGAATTCCAAAATGGCCGTTCTCATAAAACCCACTCCGGCACAATCAAACATGAATCACTATTATGACTTCACAGAGAGCCATTTCAGCTCTGACCCAATAGAATCCCATGCATCAACTCTGTGCCCTGCTTTAAGTGTACACACCACCGTAAAGCACCCCTCCAGTGAATAGGCCAGAGCACTCATAATTCAACTACCACCGGTGTCACCCCCAGTCTATAGCACCCACCTATGTAATTCTGTAATTCAGTAGCTTCTATAGTAAAATAGTAGGCACAAACACTACTCATTTATTGTACATTGATTAGTGAGCCATAGAGGTGGCTAATAGGCTTCTTCATTACTCTGACTTGGATAAAATGAAAAAAAAAGTCTGTGTATGTACTGTATTTGGCAATGTAACAGCAGCCTGATTCATTAGCCGGTTTTACTTTGTTTCACTTCCTATAAACCGTCTGACCTCGCAGCATTAGGATTTGTTTGCTACTTTTTATCATTTACTTTTTATCATTTAACCAATCGCTGCTATTTGGTTATGACGTATATATTGTGCTGCTAACGGGGCTAACTGGTATATTAAGCTTTTCCTAAATCCCTTAGGAAGAAGGGAAATAACGTCTTTCCCCTTGATAAAATTCACCAAACATTCTCTTTGTTCCTGCTTTAACCCCTCAATCTCGGGAATCGTTGCCAACACATATCGCTCTTTGCTAATTGGCTGGTGCCCGAGCTTGCACTTCTGGGGTTTTTGTAAACCATCTAGTGTATTCCAATTCCTGACCTAGTTGCTGGAGAGAAATTAAACTGAGCAGAGGCACTAGGTGGCACCAGCCTGGCTAATGTAACAGTACTTTAATGTGAGTATACGTTTTGGTTAAGTATTAAATTCTTCATGTATTGTACATGTTTTTTCTTTTTTCTCAAGTTTCTGTAGCCTTAAAAATATTATGATTTTCTTTTAAAAAGATTTTGTGGGTAATTCGATGTTTTCAATTCAGTTACATTTTCTGGGACAGGGGCCACCAACTGCTGGCCTGATTCATCAACCGGTTTCACTTCGTGGAAACCATCTGACCTTGCAGCATTAGGATTTGTTCACTCAGCGGTAGTAGGTGGGTACTTTTTTATTTAACCAATGACTGCTATTTGGTTGTGATGTCTGCCAAATCCAGTAGGAACAAGGGCACAACCTCTTTCCCTTTGATAAAATTCACCAAAAATTCTCCTTGTTCCGGCTTTACATCATCGATCTCGGGAATTGTCGCCAAAACAGAATGTATGACTTTGTCTACATCCATCTCGACCGCTTTGTTTACTGTTGTGCTGTACCACAAATGGGACCCAGACAGATGCCACAACTTCGGAGATTTTTGCAAACCGTCTAGTGTATTCTGATTTCTGACCTAGTCACTGGAGTGGAATGAAATTGAGCGGAAGCACAAGGTGGCGCCAGCCTGGCTAACCAAGTGCTTGTTTCCATGGAGATGTTCTTGGATTACCTGAGGTGTCTCGCAATATGGCATTAAAATTCTTTATCCAGGTTGACAACAAGAAGACGCCACCAACCATAACCAAGCAAGGATGGACTGCCAACCAAAAACCTACATTGTGTACCTTTAAACGGCACAACACTCAAACCCATCAAATCACTTTTTAAAAAAGCCATAAAAATATAGGGCAAGAAACCATTCTCATTTCACCACTGCACTATTTTAGACAAGTATAATTTGCTAAATTTTAATAATTTTATTGGTTTTAAATATGGATGTTTTGTCTATAAAGTTTTGCATGGACTTGTCCCTCCTCCATTACAGGATTTTATTGAAGTAAAGACTGTGAGTGGGATGGGAACTAGGGCCACAGCCCGGGGGAACTGTGACGTCCCACACAGACGCACAACATTCGGACAAGGTGTGTCTCAGTCAGAGGCACAAAATTTTGGAACAGTCTGCCACTATCAATAAGAGAAACTTCAACTCTTGCCACCTTCAAGTCCTCCTTAAAAGAGTGGCTAAAGAAAAACCAGACTTGTGGACACTTTCAGTATAGATTTGTTACTTGTTTTTGCTTTGTTTAAATTTGTGGTGTTACCTGCCAAGGGACTACAGATGGAAATTAGCAGTCTTGCTATAATCTGGCATATTTACACTGCAATGTTGTAGATGTTCATTAATATGCACTGTCCCTATTAAATAAATAAATAAAATTTTAAAAAATTATTAAGACTACTTTGAGACTGCAGGGCTTAATGCTCAGTTCCGATTTTTTTGTGAAATCCGATGTTTTTCACATTTCCAATTAAATGCGACTTGTATGTGAACTACAGTGTGAACATTAAACGGCCCGAAAGTGTCCCGCATGCGCCATGGAGGACACGATGACGTCAACCGCAGGGAACGTGCTCTGTGTTTACAGAAGTTGTCCAAACATGGACACGAGCATTGAGCACCTGGCGATTTTAAAGTTTCTCTCAAACCGGAGCCAGAACATGAACAACTTGTTTTAAGGAGGAGACTGAGAAGGAGAAGGACGAGGTTTTTGGCCGTGGTGTTTTGTGGGGCAGCGACGTCCGTTGAAAGGAACATGTGGATGCGAAGACGTAGACAAGAGTGGTGAGTGGCGATGTGCTTCGCTTCAGTGACACGGAGTTCGCTAACAATTTTCGCCTACTTCAGCGCAGAATAGTGACGTTTGTCGCTTGTTGATAACGTGTAGGTCGGATGAATGCGCTTTGACAGTTCAGACTGAAGTCGTATGTCAAAAGATCGGATATGTATCGGTTTCAGGACCACATATCCAAGTGGCCTGGGTCGCATTGGATCTGTGTTGTTCAGACTGTCATTAAAAGATCAGATACAGGTCACACAGGGGCCAAAAAATCGGATTTGGGTCACTTCAGGCTGCAGTCTGAACGTAGCCTAAGACTAGCCAGTACATTTACTTAGAATCATTCTTACTTCAATTGTAGCTACCTTAGCATTTTTTGAACCACTACTTTGTATTTCTACCACAGTTATGTTTTTTTTGCACACATAATATTAATTCATATAGTGGATCTTAGCACTGTCAGGAAGAAGCTTGCCAGTGAGTATTTATACCCAAGAGTAGGGTCATATATGGAGCTGTAGTAATCAACCAAACAGTACACAGACTTTACTGCAGTAGTCGCAGTATTGCAGTGGGTTCAGAGGGTCTTTAAAGTCTGTTATAGAGTGAAAAGATTGTGAAGAACCGGCAGTTAGCTCGTGTTAGCGCTGGTCGTATCCCAAGCTATGAAAACTCAAGAGGCCACCAAGATTATTAGGTCGTCAAACTGACAGTGAAGGCGTATACGGCACGCAGGGAGGTGACATTTGATTAAAAATGATAGAGCTTATGGAAAGACCTATAGTTTATCTAAAGTTATTAGTAATATAATGAACGCTTGTGAGTGAAAAAAGGTACCTGCAACATAACTCTTCCCAGAAACTTCCATAAACACACCAACATCACATTACATTAACTTGAGGAACTTTTTGAAGAGCACTTTTCAGATTAGTTTTTTGACACCATACTTTTCTACTTTTCTACTTAAGTGAGTATATATGTGAACATCCTTAAAGTCCCATTATGTAACTTTTTAGCAGATATGGTCTGCAGGTGTTATCTGTTCTTAGATATAAACCCATGGAATGTTCCGAAGTGTAGTTTTAACTTTATGTTTCAGTGGAATTGTGCAGGTGGCATGTCACCTACAGGAAGTTATAGTGTTGCCTTAAATTATTAAAACTTGTTCACTTTACCTTTAGAAATATTCAGTACTCAAGTGGTAGTTTCCCCAACTACTTAGAATACTTCTACTTAGTTTATTATTAAAACTGAAACAGAATGAATTTATCAAAGGAGACCACTGGGAATACCAGGTTTCATTGTGTCCTTAGGCAAGACACTTCACATACATTGCCTATTATGAAAGTTGTGTTGGTGCATGATTGGTGGTTGGAGGGACTGATGGTGCCCTTACTTGAGTACTTTTTTGGCTACTCTACCCACTGTTCAGTGGTCATGTTTTGTGAGAGCTTTTGTAAGCAAATATAAAAGTTTGATAGTTCTCCAGACTGCAGTGCTCGGGGTAAGTGTAACTTGTGTAAGAGAATGGTGTGAGGGTGTGGTGTGGCCCATACATCACAGGTGCTTAATGGTGCTATGGATGAGTGCATGTAAACAGTAATATGAGTGCATTCATTCTCATTATGGTAATAAACAGACCTGCGGACCTGAGCTAAAGTGCAAGAGCTGCATTTTTGGGTGCTCAGATTAGTTGTATATGAAAGTTATTGCTCTAGGAATGCAAATTAGTAATGTGCATTCATTTCTTTATTTTCTTAGAGAATTTCAAGTTTATGGTTATGTACACAAAGGAACAGCATTAAAAAACTTAAAGAACACATATTATGGATTGTTTTTAAGGGTGTTACGATGTGCTTTTAGAACGATACAATGCATACCCATATTAGCCAAGTAATACCATTACCAAGCACTTTTGGATTTTTTTAAGGAACCATTCAGTTTGGTTTTCTTTAAAAGAATGTTTTCTTTCAGTACAGTGCATTATTGTATGAGTAAAACCAACGTGGAGACCCCTGGATGAGATTAAGAATCAACAAATGATTCAGCATGAACACAATAGAATGCTTTTGCTCTGACTTTTCTTTTAAAAGCATCACTAGATGCTTTCTGCAAAACTACAACTAATATTCACTTAACCTAAGGTGACTGTGCTTATAGCCGACCTGATGATCTTTCTTTTCTTCCTTCTATGTGGAGTTCCTCTACTTTGGCAGATATACTTTGCTATTGCAGCAATAACGTGAATTTGAGATTAAGTTTTACAAAACACAATTCAGCAGCAGCTGTAATGTCTGTCCCACTCTGTATGTCTTGCTCCAGTGCTGAGCGGCAGCTGCTCTAGTGAAACTTTTGCCACAGTTATTTCTAAGGAAAGAGCTTGATACATCGATTAAATAAGTTAATCTTTACACCCTGCCCTGCCACCATATAAACAGGCAGTTGGAATGAACACTATTTGAAAGCAGATATGCTTTGAACAAGTCTTCTTATGATTTATGGACTGAAAACCTGTGTAGGTTTTCTCCCTACGGCGTCACTGGCAAATGTACGAGGGAATGGACTTACATTCATAAAAGGTGTGAATGAAGCTAAATACAAGTCCAGGTATGTAAGGAATCAATGTTATAACATGGTTAAAAGGTCAAAAAAGTACATTTAGATTGTGTCCTTTAAATTGTCAGTAAATGTGAATGTAAATTTGAAATAAAAAGTATTCATTTAGTGCCATTTCACATCTTTTAGAAACAGTTTAGTTTTTTGTTCATTTTTTCTTTTATTTTTACACACTGGATGTAATGAGTAATAGACCTTGAACCAGTCTGAGTTTCTTGGATTTAGATTTAGTTTTGTGCACAGTAATCCTGAGTCAATAAACATGATTTTGATGTAAAACGAACAGCACACTGCTCCCGAGGCTTATCATTGTGGAACACCTTGTTACAGTGCCATGTTTTGCAGACTTCATCTGTAACAAGCATTAAAATGATTTATAGTTTAGGGACAGCTCATGTGTGAAGGAGGAAGAAAGAGAGGACACCTGATACTGTCCACTCAGCACTTTGTCCAAAATAACAGTGTTTGGGCCAAGTCCTCAGCTGAGAACTGTGACCGTCCACTGGGAGACAGATGGAGCAGGCCAGGAGGGACAAAAAGGTCAAATTACTCAACTTGTAGACACTGCACAAAGGGCTGTACATGCATTAAAATGGCATGGTTTCAGAATACTAATGATTGTTTTAGTGGGCAATTTAGGACTGATTTGAGACTAGTGTCAAGTAATTAATAACATGCATCTTTTCTTATTTGCAGTAAACGTGTCTTCCAGTGAACAATACATTAAATTGTTCAGCTGCCCTACGATAATTATAAACATCTTTGACCTCCATTTATCACTCAAGTGTACACAAAATAAATAATAGGGCAAGATATGTGAATCACATAAATAATAGACGGTTGGAGCTGGAACTGAACCACCAACCGTCCAGATATAATGCAACACTACTACTTGTACCTCTGTTGCTTTTAAAAGGTGCAGTATGGAACTTTTCTATGGAGGGTCCGTTACTTGTCTTCAAGGAACCTTATTGCCTTGCTGAGAATGTTCCACAGTATGTCAGTAAAGGTGACCCCGCTCACAGTAGGAATAGTTTACATAGCTTAAAACACCTGCATTTGAATAAATAAAACATGCGCAAGTTTAATGCCATACTGTGTAACATTTTAGACAAAGAAACATGGAAAAAAGAAGGTGGCAGAAACTCAGAAACTTTACCACAGATCACAGTATACATTAAAAGTATATACCGTAAATTCTGGACTATAAGCAGCTACTTTTTTCTCACACTTTGACCCTGCGGCTAATAAAACGATGCGGCGAATAAATGGACAGATTATTGTTTGGCACATTGTCTATTCATATATACGGTCTATGGTTTGGGAACACAGTGAATACATGCAGCCTGAGTGCAGAAAACAGCGTTGTCTGTGCCGTTACACATGGATCTAGGGTTAACATGAAGCTGCTACACTAGCTAGTGATATTGTCAGAGAACTCAAATAGTTTCTCGCCGTGTGATAAAAGAAGTTATGATGTTAAATGAACATTAGTGAGGTGGACATGTCTTACCCATATGTATAAATAACGAGAAGAAATGTCTCAAACTTCAGTAGCCGGACATTCACTCATACCTGATTGATAGAACCAGGCCCGCCCCCGAGAGAGTCTGAAATCTGCTGAAATCCTCCAAGACACTGACATGATACAGACAGGACAGAGACTCTTTCTGCAAGAGACATGCGCGGGAAGAGACGGGTGTGATGTGCCGAAGAAGATGCTCGTTTGATTGCGTTTGAAATGCTATTTTGCGCTTCATACACACACCCTCCTCATGGAAAACACACGAAGAAATGCAGATGATGCAGCTTTTAAGTTAAAGGTGATTGATGTGGCTGTGGAAGAAGGAAACCGGGCTGCTGCATGTGAGCTCAGGATCAATGAGTCGATGGTGAGATTTCGGCGATGGTAGCGTGACGAACCAACTCAATGCAAAAAGACAACAAAAGCTTTCAGAGGCGATAAAAACAGATGACCCAAACTTGAAAATGTTCTTGAAGACGTTCTTGGACACCTACAACTTATATTCAGCTGTGGACTATATATGTACAATTTAAACATTTTGTTAAAATTTTGTTGATGTGACTCATATTCAGGTGCGCTCAATAGTCTGGAAATTACGGTAATTCCGTGTTTGCCATGATGGGCATACCGAACAGTTTTTTTTTTGTTTTTTTTACTTTTAAAAAAAATTTAACACAATATTTTGTGATTTTGACCAGCTAAAAAGTGCTGCATGTGCCGTTCAAAGGACTTAAACTTTCTGGTGGCTGCTGTGATAATGCAGGGCACACAGGAGAGACACTTTTGTTCTGTAGGTTGCTACTCTCCTCACACTCCCTGACACTGGATCTGATGACCTGCTGAGACTTTTATTTGATCTTTTTATTACTCTTATATTTTACTGCTCTATGTGTGAGGACAAATAAAGTGATTTTGATTGATTGCTTGATAATTTAAAGTCAAATATCTATATTTTTGCTGGGTACTTTTCAATCTATTTAAATAAACCTCAGCCTTCCCTTTCTATTCCACATCATTATTTAATTTGCCCAGAGTCATACATCCCTGTAATCTAATCCTTGCTCCACCAGCGTTCACTCAAGTGTCAAGTTGTAATTACATCTTAAATGAGGGCCGTCCTAACAACACCACTGGCATATAATGAAGCGTGTCTCTCTCCATTAAACTGACTGTTTTACTACCATCATTTTGGACTTTCTAATGTGTGCGTTCACCTTGATGTATCGACTTTGAATTCTTAGTCAAAGTTTGATCGCATTTTCGTTAGCCCATTAACAGTGCATGGCCTGGGGGATCCTGTGTGAGAGATACAATGTAAAATGTATATTATTTTGCCAAGGTTAAAAATGAACTTCAAATGATGGAGAACTAAGAGACCACCTCTACCATGCTACTGATCACAAGTTCAATAAATGATCAAATGTTGGCTTTTTGTGAATACTTTGTTTGGTGAGATTAAAGGAAATAGGTTTGATTGTACAAATGAAGCAGAGGACGAGTTGCACAGGTTTATTCATTCAGGTTTTATTCAGATTTATTCATTCACGTCTGCAGAATATGCAGAATCACTCAAAAATCAAACTCAGGATAGAATAATGATGAGAGAAAACCATTTGAATTATAAAATAAACAGTATGAAACCTTTATGGTAGGACCAACACTGGCTCTATGGAGATGTTCTTGCTTTGCCTTAAAGTGGAACATTCCAGGAAAAGCAAGAACAACTCCTTAGAGACTGTCAGGAGTCCAGGTCAGCAATAAAAATTAACTGACCATATACTGACACAGTTAAGGTGAACGCATTATATCAGCTTGTCAAAGACGGATCTCGTCACATCTCAGAAGCTCAGCAGGGCTAGACCTGATTAATAATTGGATGGGAGACCTGGGAATATCAGGTGCCACAGTGGGGGCACAAGTGGAAAAAACTCCTATGCCTTAGGAGGCAAGACGTTTCACCCACATTGCCTAGTATATAGAATGAATGAATAATACAGTGTGAAGTGCTTTGCTTGCCTTGAAAGGAGTTTTATAAATGCATTGTTATTATCAGTACACAAAATCTAAACTGAACTGGCAAGTCTCCCTTTCTTCGCCACAGGGTTGGACCAAAAAACAGCTCTGGACTTTCCCACCACAAATCGACGGTGGAAATTGAGGACCGGTGAGAATAGTGCAGTGAGAAAAGTTGGAGTGCTGCTAATTGTTCTTTGTAAAATCTTGTCAAACATTAAACCTGAGATGCTGAGTCAGCCGTCTGTCCTCCTCCCCGTCTCTTCTTTAGCATAAATCCTCTTTATGTCCCTGTTCCACACAGGACGGCCCATATTCTTGGCAAGAGATTGACAACAGCTCCCTGCTTAGTTAGGCGTGAGCAACAGAAGCAAAGTGATGCTACTAGTGGCCAGGAAATGAACTGACATGAAGTGAAGGGCCCGTAGTGACCAGGGAAATTAATAGTTTATTAACTTAAAAAAAAAAACAAAACATTGTTCTTGTATCAGAATATTAGCCATCTTGCCATAGCAATGACACAAACTCTCCATGTTATTCTAATGGTAAAATCTTTGGCTGATTTCACTGAAACTTTAATCGTGGGTCGACACCCTGGCCCTAAAAAGACTGATATAAGACAGTAAAAAGGCAATTTGTATGGAATGATAACATTGTATTTGTCATATGTACAGACAAAATTTGGTACACAGATTTGTGACATACTCTCGGTCAAAAATGATATTGTGACCACACCCTTTTACAGACTGGAAGTCTGCCATCTTGGATTCTAAAAGAAATCACCACTTAAAAAAATGAGAAGAGGGTTAGGTTAGGGTTAGGGGTAAAGGTTAGAGGTTAGGGGTAAGGGTCGGGTTAGGTTAGAGGTTAAGGTAGAGTTAGGGATTAGGGTTAGTTTATGGTTTAGGGTGCGAAGGCTGATCATTGCCTCTTGAGGCTATATTTTTTCTGTTATGTTTAGTCCTATATTTTCTCACTGCTTTTGTTTGTTAGTTTTCATTGACTAATAGTCACTACACTGCATATTGGCCTGGTTTTTACAGCTACACTATGTCATTTTTTGCCAAAAAGAGATTTAATAAAAGCATTTCTCATTTGTCACATGTTTTTGTCACACAAATAAATTTGAAGAACTTGAGAAAGTTATGATAGAAACTCAAACCAAAGCAAAGCCAGCTCAGGGCAACTTGATGCACCATTTTATTAACACATTAAAATGTATTTCATCTTCTCTTCTCTTTCACCAGAGCCACAGTGGAACCTTCTCTGTACAGACCAAACCCAGGAAACAGAGGCTCAGAGAAGGATGAGGAGAAGGTCCAGATATGGAACAATTCTCCATCAGAAGAGATGTCATAGAAGGACAGAGCTCCAGCCTCAGAATCCAGGAACACACCCACTCTGCCAGAGAACATGCCTTCTCTCTGTGAGTGACGGGAGAGAGGAAGTCGTGTTGTGTTGCTGTTGTGACGGACATAGTACCCTCCATCACCATAGATATACAGATTCCAGGAGTGATCATTGAATCCAAACACACACTCCCGGCCCTGTCCGCTCCGTTTGATCCCTCTGTAACTCACTCCAATATCAACCGCCCCTCTCCAGTCCACCTCCCAGTAACAGCGACCCCTCAGGCCAGTGCAGCTCAGTACCTGAGGCCAGTTTGTGAACCTGTCCTTATGATCTAGATACTCCTGCCACAGCGTACGTCTCACCGTCCAATAATCCTCAGACAGAAGCAGGCATCTGTGAGTGGTGTTTGGGTCTAGAGAGAACTCACAGGAGTCTGAAACACAAACATTTTATCTCATTATTTTTGTTGTAATTGTTTTTATGTTTAGTGGATTGTACCTGTCTTTCACCAGCAGATGAGAGGAAAAGTAAATGAAAACTAGGCTAGTTTTATTTGAAAATCTATGAAACATATTCATATAGTGTAAAGATGAGTGGAGAGATGAGTTTGGCCCTTGTTTACAGTATGGTTGTTAACAATTATGGAATCACATCTACATGTCACATCTGCTGCTCATGTCTGAGTTAAATGGTCAGCTGAAGGAGAACTGGGTGAGATTTTAACACATGTGAAACATAATCTGCACTTCACAGTGTGAATGAAACAAAACAAACTCACACTTCCTCAAACCTGGAACCATCCAGTGCTTTCCACCAGGATCCAACCTGAAACAGGCAAGTTCAGTTTAGACCAGACCAGACACCAGATCAAGAACATGACCAGAGACCAGAAACTAGAGCAGACCAACCATAGATCAGAGACCAGAGCAGAGAATAGAAACTACAAACCAGACCAGAGACCAGACCAGGGACCAGAGAGCAGACCAGAGACCAGGGCCAGCATGGTCTAATGCAGGGGTGGGCAAACTACAGCCCAGGGGCCGTATGCGGCCCTTTAAACCTTTTCATCCGGCCCGCCGAACTGGAATAAATTACAATAATAAACCTTGTTGATGTTTTATTTGTCATGCATTTCCAGCGTTTCCCAGTAGATGGCGCACTATATATACATTGAGTTGCGGCGTATTATGTTGGCCACAATGCAAGTGTTCTTACAGGAGTTATTCGGACCATGAGTGAAGTAGTTGGTGCTTAAGATATAAGACTGCACTGCTTCCATTTTGAGTTGGTAAAAATCAATCAAGGAAACCTATGGACTCTGAGTTGTAATTAATAATGTGTATAACATTTTGGAGGCAGGTTTTATCACACTCACAGGTGTATATCTGTAGTTGTTTGGCATCATATTCGAAAACAGTGAACTCACGAGATACATTCACTCGTGGTGTGCAGTGGAACAGGTCTCAACAGTTTCATGTGTTCTGAATCTGTCACAGCAGTGATGAAACGTGTAGCCCGCGTCTGAAGTCCTAGATAAATGTGAATAAGAATGTAATAAATCTGAGCTCTTAACACGTTATGTCCTGTCTTCTGTCCGGCCCTTCAGTCAAACTTTAGGACCCTATGTGGCCCACGAGCCAGAAAGTTTGCCCACCCCTGGTCTAATGTGACAGACAGCAGCAAGCAGTTTTACTTGACAGACTGCAGCAGGCTGTCTCACCTGACAGACAGCAGGGGGCGCTGGTCCTGTAGAGCCATCAGGAGCTTGGCTGAGGATCCTGGATGGTTGCAGCTTAGGTCTAGCTCTCTCAGATGGGTGGGGGCGGAGCTCAGAGCAGAGGCCAGAGCAGCCCCACCCCTCTCTGAGACCAAACATCCAGATAACCTAAAGACACAGCATTACACTCATGTGGACAAAAGGGGCCAGAGTGCATCATAGGAACATCTCACTTGAGGGTTTCCAGTCTGCAAGGGGCGCTCTTCAGTCCAGAACACAGCAACTCCACCCCTGAGTCCTGGAGGTCGTTGTGACTGAGATCTAGATGTGTGAGACTGGAGGAGCTGAGGACTGAGGCCAGAGGACCACAGCTGTTAGGGGACAGGCCACAGCCAATCAAACTGAAAAGAGAGAGGGACATTAGAGACTAAAACCACCACACAAGAGTTTAAATAGTATAAGGAGAAAGAGTGACATTAGAGTATAGAACCACTACACAAAAGTTTAAATACAGTCTGGACTCACAGGGCCTTGGTGGAGGCTCTGACTACTGGCAGCAGGCCCAGGAGTGCGTTCTCTGAGGCCTGGTATTTCCTCAGGTCAAACTCCTCCAGGTCTGAATCTGAGGACAGTAAGACGAAGGACAGAGCAGACCACTGAGCAGGAGACATGTTTCTGTCAGAGAGACTTCCTTCTCTAATGTTCTTCTGTACCTCCTGCACCAGACTGTGGTCATGCAGCTCATTGAGACAGTGGACCAGGTTCAGGCTTCTCTCTGCAGACAGACCCTTTTCATTCAACTTTTGTTTAATGTACTTTACTGTCTCCTGATTGGTCTGGTCACTTTCTGTGTGAGTCAGCAGACCCTGCAGCAGGCTTTGATTGGTTAGCAGAGACAGCCCCAGGAGGAAACGCAGGAACAGGTCCAGGTGTCCGTTTGGACTCTGTAAGGCCTGGTCCACAGCAGAGCGGTAGAAGGCCGCCTCAGGGTCTGGTATCATGGAGGAAACAGAGAAGATCTCTGTATCTGAATAGTCATCAGACTCCTCAAGGTCTGACTCAGGACTCTCAGTGTCTGGTCTAGTTTGTCCTGATTTATCACTTCTTAGTTTAAAAATCTGGTGGAGCTTTGTTTTGAATTTAGATTTTAAGGATCGTTGCAATGTTTTTGATTTTGTTAAAGGAGTTCTCTCAGAAGTTTGTCTATCAGACTGTGGCTGTCTCTTTTTCGGTCTCATTGTCTCTGTGTGCTCTTTGGCTCTTGTTTCTTCTGCTTCAAGATTCTCAGAGGGGACTGTGAAATCCTCCTTTGACTTTGCATGGTTCTCAGACTCATAATGGATATATTCTGGTCTCTCGGGGGAGTGTGATGGATCCAGCAGGTTCTTTCTAGAGCTGTAGAAGGACTGATGGACATGAAGAGCAGCCATAAACTCCTGCACACTCAGATGGATGAAGCAGTAGACCTTATCCTGGTACAGGCCTGACTCCTGTCTAAAGACCTGTGTGAACACACCGGAGTACACTGAGGCCGCTGCAGCATCCAGCCCACACTCACTTAGGTCACTCTCGTAGAAGATCAGGTTTCCTTTTTGCAACTGTTCAAAGGCCAGTTTTCCCAGAGACCACACCATCTCCCTGGTCTCTGGAGTCCAGTGAAGGTCCACCCCTGATCCCTGGTGATACTTGATGCTCTGGACTTTGGCCTGCACCACCAGGAAGTGTGCGTACATCCGTGTGAGAGTCCGGGGCAGTTCTGGTTCCTTTGTTTGTTTCAGAAGATTCTGTAGTACTGTGGAGAGAATCCAGCAGAAGACTGGGATGTGGCACATGATGTGGAGGCTGCGGATCCCCTTGATGTGGGAAATGATGACTGTGGCCTGGTCTCTGAACCTCTTCCTGAAGTACTGCTCCTTCTGCGAATCGGCAAACCCTCGCACCTCTGTCACAATGGAGACGCACTCTGCAGGGATCTGATTGGCTGCGGCTGGGCGTGTGGTTATCCAGATTCGAGCGGAGGGAAGCAGCTTCCCCCTAATGAGGTTTACCAGCAGCACGTGCACTGAGGCAGACTCTGCAGGGTCAGTTAGGACCTGGGTTCGGCTGAAGTCCAGAGGAAGTCTGCACTCGTCCAGACCGTCAAAGATGAAGAGCACTTGGAGCTGTTGGAAGCTGCAGAGATCTTTTGATGGACTGAAGAAGTGGTGCAGCAGTCCTACCAGGCTGAACTGTGAATCTCTGAGCACATTGAGCTCTCTGAAAGTGAACGGGAACAGCAGCTGGAGGTCCTGGTGGGCCCGGCCTTCAGCCCAGTCTAGACTGAACTTCTGAGTCAACACTGTTTTCCCCACGCCAGCCACGCCCTTTGTCAGCACAAATCTGATTGGCTCTGGTGAATGTGGGCGGGCTTTAAAGAGGTCTTCACATGTGATGGTCTCTGGAACAGCCAGTCTCCTGGACGTGGTCTCCATGTGTCTGACCTCATGTTCCTGGTTGACCTCTGAGGCTCCGCCCTCTGTGATATAGAGCTCTGTGTAGATCTGAGTCAGGGGGGCAGAGTCTCCTGCTTTAGCCACACCTTGAAACACATAGCTGAACTTCTGCTGCAGATCACACTTCAGTTTATCTCTGAATCCAACTTTACTCCCTTTAAACAAGACAAAAGTGTTATAATGTTAGACATGTCTAATATTTCATGTGGGAGGGCATCTGACACACAGGGATATGGGAAGATGGGAGAGCATCTGGACGTTCTTACTGCTGAACAGGCGCTGGGCCAGATGCTCCTGGTCCATCTTCTTCAGGAAGTCCAGGGTGATGGTCAAAACCTCTTTGCTCTCCTCTTCCTCACTCTCAGAGCATTCTGGGTAATCTGAGGCCAGGAGTCTGTGAAGCCTCTGCAGCTGCTGTCGGACAAACCTCAGGATCTGCTCCTCCAGAACCTGGACCCACAGACTATATGAAAGAGTGTTCCTGAGGGAGTGTGAGGTCACCACAGTGTTCAGCTCCAAATGAAGCTCATCGAGACTAGCAGTTATAGCGGCTAATCTGCAATCAGGGCTGCAACTAACAATTACTTTTTCGACTACTCACTCGTACAGTTTGCACCTCTGCACCTTGCATTACTTTACAGTTTGACTGTAATCTGCAATATTGATCTAAAACAACTTTATCTTAGAAAAAAACAAACATCGTAACAGG